>NC_058132.1:142244227-142259713 GCF_016433145.1 Gracilinanus agilis
GAAGGAAGGAAGGAAGGAAGGAAGGAAGGAAGGAAGGAAGGAAGGAAGGAAGGAAGGAAGGAAGGAAGGAAGGAAGGAAGGAAGGAAGAAAAAAGGGAGGGAGGGAGGGAGGGAGGTCAAAAAAACACTCAAGTTTTACCTTATATCCAAGCAAACTGGCAAAGATGCCCAAAGATTGTAATAATCAATGTTGGTTGTTAAAAAGGCATATTAATGTGTTGGTGTTGCTGTGAATTAACATAGCCATTTAAAAATAATTGGAATTATGCAAATAAATTAGCTAGATTGTTCATAACTTTTGGTGCAGAGATGCCATTATTATGCATATGCCTAAAATTGTTATTCATAAAAAGAAAGGTATTATATATATGAAAGTATTTATAACAGCACTTTTGGGCTGATTGTAGTAGCAAAAAACTGAAAACAAAATTGATGCCTATCAAATAAAGAATGGCTAAATAAATTGTGGTGTATAAATGTAATGAAATATTATGCTATAAGAAATAATATGCAAGATGAATATAGACAAATGCAAAATAATTTATATGAAACAATACAAAGTAAAGTAAAAAGAGCGAGGAAAACAACATACATGACTACAACAATGAAAATGGAAATAACAACTAACCTTATTTTCCAGACTACAGTGATACCTTGACACATGAGTTTAATTCGTTCCATGGCCAAGCTTTTAATTCAATTTGTTCCTATGTCAAATCGAATTTCCCCATTTAAATTAATGGAAATGCAATTAATTCATTCTGGCCCCAAAAAAGCACACAAATATTTTGTTTTATATGCTTTTAAATATGAAAATGTACTTCATAAATAACAAATAAATATATTCATAGATAATAGGAAAGAATGTAAAGAAATAAACTTGCTTATGAAATGTTATTTACCTTCAAGGTCAGGCGAAGATGCTGGCAGAGAAGGTTTTCATTTCGTGCACTATCACTTAACATAACTTGCTCTCTACACACAATAATGTGTGAAACAAGTGTCGTTACACACCTCCAATGCACGACCTGTTACAACTTTTTCTGGGTGTGTCTTTTCAATAAACTTTAATTTTTTCCCAAATCCTCAACATTTCCTTAATCTTGCTTGTATTGATTACTTCATCCACCTTTGGGCTCCTTCCCACTAATTTCCTGAAAAACCTCTGTATGCTGCTGCTGCTGCTACTGTAACACACCTTCAATTCCTCTGTCATCAGGACCTATGGTTAAAAGTTAAGAAATTTGCCCCAAAAACTGATAATAAAGCCAAAAATAAAGAAAGCAAAAGCAATTCAATAGATACTGGCACAGCCAGATAAACACTGAACTAAATGAAACAGCCTCATGTAACTTGTGAAACCGCATGTTCGACACTATCGCTATCTAGTGAAGGGTGGCAGAAGCTTGTGATTCAAATATCTATTCAGGACTTAAAGCAAACACCCCCAATCATGACTGCTTATATCACAAATTGCTTATGACTTAAGGTGCTCATGAATCAAGGTACCACTGTAACTCATCATGCCTCAGCTGCCTTTTCACATCACTCATTTTTAAGTTCTGCCAGAGCCTCAAATTTAGGGAAGGCCCAGACTAGATATCCCTCTTTCTATGGATTCAACTCTGTGCCTCATCAAGGCACTCCCTCACCCTTCTCTTTCCAGTTGTCTTTTAATTTGTTGTTATCCTCTATTAGAACATAAGTTCCTTGTGGAGTTTTCTTGTTGCTTACATTTGTATTTCTACCACCTAGTAGAATTCTTGGCACACACTATGTGCTTAATAAATGTCTACTGACTACAAAACAATCAAAAACAAAAGTTGCAGGGGCAGCTGGGTAGCTCAGTGGATTGAGAGCCAAGCCTAGAGACAGGAGGTCGTCCTAGGTTCAAATCTGGCCTCAGACACTTCCCAGCTGTGTGACCCTGGGCAAGTCACTTGACCCCCATTTGCTCACCCTTACCACTCTTCCACCTAAGAGCCAATACACAGAAGTTGAGTTAAAAAAAAATTTTTTTTTAAGTTGCAAAATTATAAAAATCAACTTGGCCCCAAAGAAGAGAAAACACCTCCCTCACCTTTACAGAGGAAGGGATTTCATTAAGTGTTGAATAATACTACATAGATTATTTTCCTATTTATTGCTAGGTTATGTTGAATTTTTTCCCCTTCTTCCTATAAAAAAAAAAAAGTTCTGTTAACATATAGCTCTCTAAGAAGGAAATAGAACCAGAATACAAAGGTAATCTAGGTGACATGAAAACAAAAGAGAGACTTTTGTTTTAAAGGTATGTGGGAGTTATACTGTATAGGGAAAATTTTATATTTTATTCTTTAGGAAACAGGAAGTCACTTAAGATTTTGGGGTACAAAGTGACAGTTAAATCTCTGTTTTTTGGAAGAATCTATTTGCTAGCTGTGCTAAGGATGGATTACAGAGGAAAGAAACTAAAAGCTGGGAAATAAATTAGAAGGTTATTGCAATAGTGCAGATAAAAGAAGTATAATGGCCAGAGTTAAGATTTAGTTATTTGTATCCCCAGGCAATCTTCAATTCAACTCTAGTTTATAGCACACCACAGAATAAAAGCAGAGTTTATTCAAACAAACTGTGACAGAAGCAATCAATGACAAAACAAACACACACACAGAGAAATTACAGCCTAGTACAATAACTTATCTTACAAAATGTTGACTAAAAGTCATTTTAAAAAGTTTAATTTATGGTCTGTCTACTCTCTTTTCTAAAACAGGTAAATGTGTAAAGCATATACATTTTCTCATTTAAGTAGAAAAATCTACAATTCATTCAACAAGCATTTCATTTCATAAAGTATCTACTACAGAGGGAAAAGGCACATAGTAGAGAGAGAGAGCCTAGGTCACACTTATCAGAGCTGCAATTTTACTAGGAAAGCAGTTCAGGTGATGGCAAAAGCAATAACAACAACAATCATTATCATCATCATCATCTCACCATGAACTTAATTAGATAACTTAGATATTACCAGAAAAGAAGCAATGGTGTTAAATCCCCCATCAGAAGATAAAGATTGGAGAGAATATGAAGGAAGTATATAAGTATATAATAGAGCTCTACACAAATCAGGCCAACCTGTCAAATGGAGAATGACTGACAAGAGCAGCTGGGTGGCTCAGTGAATTGAGAATCAGGCTTAGAGACAGGAAGGTACTAGGTTCAAATCTGGCCTCAGACACTTACTAGCTGTGTGACCCTGGCCAAGTCACAACCCTAATTGCCTAGCCCTTACTGTTCTTCTGTTTTGCAACCCATATACAATACTGATTCTTAGACAGAAGGTAAGGGTTTAAAAAAAAATGACTGATTGAATTATGATACATGAATATAAGTATTACTGCACCACAAAAAATTATCAAAGGGACAGATTCAAACACCTGGGAAATCTGAAGAGTGAAGTTGTCAGAACTAGGAAAATAATTCATACAATGATTAATGTATTGTAAAGGAAATAACTTTGAAAGGCTTAAGAACTCTGATCAATTGCATTGCACTGATCACAATACAACTGCAGAGACCAATGAGGAAGAACATATTTCACTTTTTGACAGAGAGGTGAGGGACTAGAAGTATAGATTTTTATTTTCAGATGTGAATGGATTTATTATGTTAACTTGTTACAAGGAGGGTGGGGGTGTAGGACATGGAATGACTATTAGTGACAATTGTACAAAAGAAAAAATATCCATGAAGCATTTAAAGAAAATGCACATAAGCAATTAGAAGGAGATTCAGAGAACAACACAAATAAGGCAACTTTGGAATTAAAGTGATGGACAGATTGCTGTTAGATACCTCCAAAAAAGGTCTGAAAATCATAGCAATAAACAATCATTTTTTACTATTCTTTGTATATGAAAATGATCATTTCAGAAATTGTTTTGACAACCATTTCGACATTTTATATTGTCGAGGAACTATTATAAAGTCACCTCAAAGTTCACTGAAAATATTTTTTGAGAAAATTTGTTTATTATAAGCTTTTCCATCTCCTCTCTCTGTGCCTTTGCCTGGAATGTTCTCCCTCCTCACATTCACCTCTTGGAAAACCTCTCAGGTGAACTGCCCCTCCAATAAACAATTTTATAATCCAATGGCCCCTTCTCAGTTCTTATCCCCTTTGATCTCTTACCAGTCAGACTCTGTCAATCACAGTCTCTTCCTATGTAATTCTCTTCTCTCTAAGTTTTCATGACACCATTCTCTCCTGGTTCTCCTAACTAGCTACCCATCTGCTCCTTCACTGGATCCTCTTCTATATCTAGCCTTCAAAATGAAGGTGTTCCCTCAGGGTTCTGTCCTGGATCCTCTTCTCTTCTCCCTCTATATCCTATGATGGCATGCTTGCACAGGGTCTGGATAATAGATAATGTTCTCACACTTTCCCAGTCAGCAATGAAATGAAGTAGAACTGTGTGCTCAACCCCATACTTTTTTTGAATGTTTTCAGCAATGTTGTCAAATGCCTCCAAATAGGACAAAAACGGGATAAAGGTCGGCTACTTACACTGATGGTAAATTATTTAACTTAAAAAAGGCTACAAGCCAAGAATAAAATCGAAGGAGAATTGGTGCATGACTTTCTGCTAACATATGACTGTGTAATTAATGTAGCCTCAGAGACTGACATGTAAGAGAGAACAGATTAATTCTCTGCCACTTGTGGTCATTTTGGCCTGATAACAATTAACACCAAAAAAACAGACAGAACTATGCATACATGGAAATAGGAAACCACTGGAGTTTAATGAGCAGAGGGGTGACATGATTGGACCTGCACTTTCCGAAAAGCACTTTAGTGGCTGAAGGGAGGGCTGAGCCACCAAAAGACTACTACACTGAGTGACAAGGTGCTGAGGGTCTGTATTAGAATGGTGGTGAGGGGAGAAAAGAGGCTGACTGTATTTAAAAGATATTAACTAAGGCGAAATTGGCAGGTCTTGGGCAAAGTATGGCTATGGGGTGAGGAGAGATAAAGGGGAATCCAGATGATTCCTAGGTTGGAAGCCTGAGGGACTGGGAGGATGGTGCTGCCCTCTACACTGTGGCTGATCAGATTCTATCACATATTACCACAAAGAGCCTGTATGAACATTTAGGATAGAGATGCCTTTAAATTTGTATATCTCGCCTTCATTTCTTTTGAGCTACTGCAATTTTGCTCTATCTCTGTGTTTGGGAGGCTTCAAAGGAAAGTATGGGAAAGAAGAGATATCAAGCTGCTTTACAAATTGAAAGACTACAGTGCTGACTTCATTGTTGTCTGTCTGTGAAATCTGAGTAGTCTTACCATGGCTTCTATTTTAATTGTTTTAGGAACATTCTGAAGATTATCTGGCAAGATATAGTACTAGACACTGAGTTCTTTTCTCAAACTGAACTTCTAAGCATTCAAATTCTACTACAGAGAGTGCATCCCAGTGGGCTAGCCACATTGTTTGGATGCCAAACACACATTTACCTAAAAGATTATTTTACAGAGACCTCAACACGTCAAGTACTTATATGGAAGTCTGAAGAATTGATACAAGAACACTCAAATCTCTCTGAAGAACTCTGGTAGTGATTGTAAGACATGGAAGACACTGGCAATGGATTGTTCATCATGGCATGCCAGCACCAATTAAGCTGCTGTGCTCTAAGAGGAAAGCTGAATTGTGATAACTCAAAAGAAATGAATGTGAGATGTATAAATTTAAAGACATCTCTATCCTAAATGTTCATACAAGCTATTTGTGGTAACCTGTGGTAGAGCCTTCTGAGCTCGTATTGATCTGATCAGCCACAGCTGGACACAGTTCTTCAAGTATGAAAGACAAGCAACCAACCAATATCAATAATTCACTTGGTGATTTCATCAGCTCTCATGGATTCAATTACCTTCTCCACACTGATTTTCAAATCTACCTTTCCTATCCAAATTTCTTAGCTGATTTCCAATCTGACATCTCCAACTACCTTTCAGAAATCTTGAACCAGATGTCCAGCAGACCTTACCCTTAGTTTGTCTTAAACTGAACTCATTATCTTTTCTTATAAAACCTACCACACATACACAAACACATAATATCCCTATTAGTATAGAGGGGTAAACAATCTTCCCAGTCCCTCAGGCTTCCAACCCAGGAGTAGTCTGGATTCCTCTTTATCTCACAACCCCCCTTTAAGCCAAGATGTTGCCCAAGTCCTGGCAAATTCACCTTAGCAATATCTTTTAAATACACCCATTCCCTTTTCTCCTCTGACATTACCACCATTCTAATACAGACTGTCAGCACCTCACCCCTTGATTAGTATCAGTCTTTTAGTGGCTCAGCCCTCCCTTCAGCCACTAAAGTGATTTTCCTAAAGTGCAGGTTCAATCGTGTCACTTCCCTGCTCAATAAAATCCAGTGGCTTCCTATTGTCTATAGGAGGAAATAAAAAATGCCTTAATTGGCACTCAAAGCTCTTCATTACCTAGCCCTCTTTTACTTTTCCAGGTTCCTTAAAATTTTATTCCCTAACAGGTCTATGTTCTTCAATACTATATTCTCCTCTTACCATTCCAGGAGACTTAAGAGCCTTTTCCTTTTCTGCCCCTTTTGACATAAGCTAATAAATTTTCAGTGAACTAATCTGAAAACAGAAATTGAGTCCACCAACAAAAAGATATAACACTGTTATTTTCCTGATGTCTTCTAAATAAGAACTATGTTCTGTAAATGAGAAGAAATCAAATAATAATAAATGAAAGCAAACTGAGTTCTAACCACTCCACTAAATTGTTCTCCCACCCCAAGCAATTAACTCAGTTTGACCTTGGTATATTACAACTTTTCTGGGTGCCTCATTTACTTCATCTGTAAAATGTAGTTAATTTCTTAGCTAACTGAAGGTAGAGTTCCAGAATGGATGATTCTGGAATTGTTTCCAGCTTTAACACCTTTGTGAAAAGAGGTAAAAAACTATATGTAGTTTTCTTCCAATTTGTAGTTTCACAAAGTCTGGTCCCTTGTTTAAATTCCATCTTCAAATAGATTTATTTGGCACTGTGATGAAGGAAAAAAGTTTTTAATACAGAAATGTCAGCAAACCAGACCAGGAGCCTAAGAAAAACCCTGATTTCCTTTTCTCAAATATGACATTTCCTTTTATCAAAATTTATGAAGGGATATAAGAAGAAATAACAGTAAAATGTGGCAATGTTTATCTATGTGGAAAAAATAAATATAAGCTGTAAAGTTATATGGCAGCATTGGGGAAGGTTTTTGAGTTTGAGTGCCTGAGGGGCAAATTCAAGCTGTCTGTGAGTCACCCTGAAACCCCCTTACCTAAGAGGGCTGGGAAGGAAGTACTTGCTTTGGGAGGCTGGACAGAGGGATGGGGCATTCAAAAAATGTCCTCCGGTGCTGGGAAGAGGGGGACTTGGAGCAGCTTCCCCAGTGGCAGCTGGGCACATGTCCAATATTCACCAACACTGTTATATGGCAATCATGATATGGAACAAAGAAAAAAATCTGTAAGGGCCAGGCTAACTGGTCCAATCCTGTAACCTCTGCTTATTGAGAGGCTCCAAAGTAGTGGATATTTTGAGCTCCAGAGTTCTGAACCTCCGGAAATAAAACGATTGGATCAAAACTTCTGTGACAGTCAGAGTGGGCTCAATCTATGAGAAGCCTGTTTAAGTCTCATAAAGATAGGGAGATTTTCAAGCTTTTGAATTTTTTCATTAAATATGTAGAGGGAAAACTAAAAGTGTAGTCTATGCTGGAAAAGGAGGCCAGGGAGGCCTTGTCATTATGAGGAAACAGAGTCTTAATGATAGCCAGAAGATGGAAGGAGTGAGAAAAGAAAAGATTTAAAATAAAAAGCAGTTTTCACTAATCTGTGTCATTCACTAATCCATATCACTCTATCAAACAAGCATATATTAAAAGGGCCTGCTTTTTGGCAGGCACTGTGTAAGCATTGGGGATGCAAAAAAAAAAAAAAAAGCAAAAACAACCTTTTTGCCCATAAGGAATCCACATTCTAGTATGAGAACAATAAACAAAAGCATATGTATGCACAACCACCTCCTTAGCCACTCTTAGATCTGGCAACACTATCATTCATTTCTATTGACTAACTAATGACTAGGAAGAAGTTAGAATACTCCTTGCTCTACATTTTGACTTCCAGGTTCTCCCTCTCTAACAACATTACTAAGTAACTTCTCCTCCTTTGAAGTTCACTCAAGCAATATCAACCATCCAATTAAAATTCTGGTAACTCTTGTCTACTGACCTCCAAGACATTCTTCTTTCCTCAGGGTCCTGCTCACAATCTTTCCTCCCCAATTCCTATCCTCATGCAAGGGGACTTCAACATATGTAGATAACTCTTAAACACCCTAATCTCACAGTTCCTCAACTTACTTCATTTCCTATGAACCTGCTCCTCCAGACTACCTCTATCAGACACAAAGATGGTCTTATCTTTGATCATGCCATCAACCACAAATATACCACACTTCCATGTTTATGAACTGTGAAAATTTCCTTATTTGATCACAGACTACTGATGTTCCCTCTCTCCCTCTGTCTTATAAATCCAACCTTTGTAATTTACCAGCACTGGTGAAGTATTGGCACCCATGTGCAAGCAGCACTGTTTCCCCCTCTTCCCAGCAGCCCAAAAAGCAAGCATTTCCTCCCTCCACTTTCTGGAGTAATTGGGGGGGGGGGGGGGAGATACGCCTCACAGACAGCTTGAATCTGCTCTCTGGGCACTTGAACTCAAAAACCTTCACCAACACTGATATACCATAACCTCTAATCTCTCCACCCTTTGTCAGTCCATCACTCTTACATTAGTTTCCCTTTCCTCCCTTCCCAAGTTTGACAACATGGGTTTGAACCAGTTGAATTTACACTCTCCTCTTCTCTTAAATTCCTTGTCCCCTTATCTCATGGAAGATTTTGCCCTAGCAAACACTGGGGCATTTCCATCATCCACTGCTGAATGAAGCTAGAGAAAAATCATGAAACTGTACTAACTGGGTCCAATATGAACTTATATTACATAACCTCAACTTGTAACTCACTGCTACAAGGCAGTCCTTTAGATTCCCTACTATTTTTTTTTTCACTATTCCACTCACCAGGAGTTCTTCCAAACCTTTTAATCTCTAACACCAAATCTCCAATGCCTCCCCTGCCCTCCATATTCTCAGTTAAGAAACTTATCTCATTTTAAATATATATACTTGTTTTCAATATGTATTAATAAATTAATATGTAATGTGTAAATTATATTTGAAATTAACCACTTACAAAATATGTTTAAATTGAGGTCATTCAGCAATAGCTCCTCTTCTCCCCTCTTGCTCATCTCACTTTACCAGATACCATGTAACACTATCATCTGCTTCATTCCTGTGTCACATGAACAGATCTGTCTCACTAAAGCAAACCACTCTACATACACAAGAGATCTCATTCCATACTGGCTTCTCTAGCAAATTGCTCCCTCTATTATGCCCATGCTCATTTATCTTCAATATGTTTATGCATACTGACTGCTTCTCTATTGCCTATAAATATGCCCACATCTTTCTCCATCCTCAAAAATATCCTCAGTTGATCCATCTATCTGTGCTAGCTTTCATCTTTATTTTCACTTTTATGGCTAAACTCCTCAAGAAGGCTATCTATAATGGGTGCCTCCATTTCCTTTCCTTTCAATTGCTTTTAATTCTCTACAGCCCGATTTCTCATCTCATCATTTAACCAAAACTGCCCTACTATCTAGTTACCTATGATCTTTTAATTGCCTTATTTTAATGGCCTTTTGTCAATCCTCAACCCTGACCTCTCTGTAGCCTCTGACATGATCTGTCACCTTTTTCTCCTTGAAACCTTCTTTTCTCTAGGGTTTTCATGGCACTACTCAATCTTGATTCTACTCCCACCTGTCTAACTCTTCAATCTCCTTTGTTGCATCTTAGCCAAAGCCCCAATTACTAAAGTTATATGTTGTAAGGTCCCTTTGAAACCTAGCCAAAGTTCTTGGACATTTTCTCTTATCTCAAGATAAGACTTTACTTGGGGCAGCTAGGTGTATAGAGAGCCAGGCCTAGAGGTCCTGGGTTCAAATCTAGATCAGATAATTCCTAGCTGTGATTCTGGACAAGCATCACTTAATCCCAATAGGCTAGCCCTTACCACTCTTCTGCCTTGGAACTGTTACTTAGTATCAATCTAAAACAGAAGGTAAGGGTTTGTTTGTTTTTTTTAAAAAAGATAATACTTTACTCATTTATTTCATGAGCTCCCAAGGGTTCAATTATCTATGCTCTATTCTCATATGAACTCATGTAGCCCTAACATTTGACTTCTAGGCTTTTATCTCCAAATATCTATTTACACATCTCAATGAATGTCCCCTAGACATCTTAACCTTAACAAGTCCAAATTTGAATTCTTTATCTTTAAAAAAAAAAAAAACCAACCCTTCCCCCTTCCAAACTTCCCTATTACTATATCCACCCCCCTAACCCCTTCTTACTGTTTGTTACATTAAAATTCTCTCAAATCTCTCCCCCTCCTCCCCTTCCCTCTCTACACTAAGAAAGCATCATTTGAGGGGGAAAAATGTAAATATAAAACTATGTCTTGCTTGCTTATATTTTATCAATTCTTTCTCTGGAGATGGATCTTCCCTATTACTATCGAGGGCACCATCATACTTCAGTCACCCACGTTCACAACCTCAGTTTCATTGTTGACTCTTCTATGTTATGACTGAAAATCTCTGGAAACTGTATATTGATTTATAATTATTTATTAGTTAGAATTGGAGAGAAAGAAAAAAACATTACCTGGTCACTTTAACTAAAAGTTTCTTAAGCCATGCCAGGCTTCCTCTGCTCCTCCTGCTCCCAGCCTGGTTTGAGCCCAAGCTAAGGGGTCCTTAGCACAAGAGGAGGAAGGAAAGATCACCCTTTTGGACAAGGCCAAGGCCTGCTGAGCAGTTAATGCCCCAGAGAGGCTAGAGAATGAGTCCAGAGCCAAAGAGCCCAAACCACTGGCTCCGATCCCTTTCTTATAAGGCCAATCACATCTCTTTCTCCTGCGTCTTTGATTGGCCAGGCATCTTCAGTCCAGGTCCCGTCCTGGAGTCCAGACAAGTCACCCATGGGGACTTTCACAAGTCAAGACTTTATCACTCCTACATGCAAACAGGTTTTTTATTTAATGCCTAAGTCACAAAGAATTCCATTCATTACTAAAAAAGGGAGGAGAAATTTTTAAAAAGAAGAGTAACATTCAAACTAATTACAAAATTAAACAAAGAGAAAGGAAACTAAAGACCATGGGAACTTACTTAAAAAGTTTTATGAATCTGGACCTCTTTAACAGTCTAGAGAAGCTTAAAGACCTCTTCTAGGAAAAATATGGAAGCAAACCCACAATATCTCTAACATATGCATATATACTCAGGACTTATATAAACACAACTAGAAAATACTCTTCACAGAAATAAGAAAACTTAAATACCTGAAGATTGTTTGTGGTTATGCCATGCCCATAATAAAAAGGTTATAATTTAAATTTATCCATAAAGTTAAGCCATCCCAATCAAATTGCAAAGGAGATACTTCATAAAAGTATATAACTAAATTCCTCTGAACCAACAAAAGATCTAGATTCTCAAAGGAAATGATAGCAAAAAAGCAGAAATGAAGGAGGCATACATAGATGGTATTACTAATTGTGGTATTTATTTTATGAAGCAATAAGAATAAAAATTACTTGTTACTATTTAAAAAATATAGCAAACAGTTGGAAGAAACTAGGTAAGCAAAACTCAGAAAAAGAAATAAGTTGTTTAGTGCCAAATAAGCCCAAGGAAATAAACAACAACATTGTAAAGACAAACAACTTAGAAAGACAAGATCTTTGATTAACACAAAGACTAACTATGATTCAGAGGAATGATCATGACCTACACTAGCCACCCTCTTGAGAGGTAATGCATTCAAAATGTAAAATGAGACATATTTTTCAACACGATATGGAAATATATTCTCTTTGACTATATATATATTTGTTATGAGGGTTGAATTTTTTTAATTGGGAGAATAAATAACTGTTACTTGAAAAGTAATTTTAATAGCAAAAAGAAAGCATTTTAAAATGCAGTTTGTTTGTTTTATTAAAAAACTGGGGACAGGGAGTCATAACTCTACTCCTGCTTAGTTCTTTCACTAACCAGTTCTATGCCTTTGAGCAAATCACTTAATTTCTTTATATGAATGGCTCCCAATAATAACTCTAGCATGGGAAACAAGATCCAGCTCTTTACTTTGACTATTGAGCAGTCAGAGCAGATTGCCATATACAAACTATAATGTATGTATGTATATGGCAGCCTATTATTTTTGTACACCTGTGAAAACTTAATTACTAAACATTAGAAAAATCACTAACTGGCTACTACCTCTCAATTACCAAAAACAAAACAAAAAACAAAATTTTAAGTTATTCATTTTAATACAACGGCCTTCCAAAGTGATTTTCTTAAAGTATAAGTCGAACTGTATCATCCCTCACCCACACACACACATTCAATAAACTCCAGTGGTTTTTTATTATCTCCAAGTTCAAACTCCAGTTTGGCATTCAAAGTCCTTCATAATCTAGCCCCCTCCACCTTTCCAGTCTTATTCCTCAACATGTACTCTTTGAACAAGACATTCTATCTCATGGATCTAGGCATTTTCTTTGATTGTCCCTCATACCAGGAATGCTCTCTTTACTCATCTCTACTTACTGGCTTCACTGACTTCCTGGATGCCAAACTGGAGTTTGAACTTGGAGATAATAAAAATAACTTGTTTGTACATATTTGTTTGCTTGCTGTCTCCTTCATTAGATTGTAAGCTCCTCAAGGGCAGGGGCAGTCTTCTGCCTCTTTCTGTATTCCAAGTACCTGACAAATAGTAGGCATTTAATATTTACTGACTGACTACCCTTACTAAAGTCATTGGTACTCACATGTATTTGAATTTCATAAACACATGTGAAATTTCATGCCTCTTGCATTTAGCACCAAAACCCTGCCATGATCAATACAGTAGTAAATTTAAGCCTATAACCAAGATATAATATTTCAGGTCATAAACATTATTCTCAATAAAAGCATATTTATTTGAATTTGAGGGCTTCTGATTCCTGAATTTAATTATTCTTTCCTAGTTGTAGATGTTATTCTAATTAGATCTTTAGTCTTCCTTTTTTCATTTTTTTTCCCAAAGAAAATGTTACTAGTTAGAAATAAAAGATATAACCATATGATAATTATTTTAATATTCCATGTGCTGAATCTTCACCAGTATTCTACATATCATACCTGTAATTGTCAAGTGTCAAGGACCATAATAAAGTCAGAAAATGCTTCTATTTAGGTGAGAGAGATAATTTACATGTGGTGAAAGGGAATTATGGAAATTATATATTTTGGACAGGATTATCATTCTAATTATTGAGAAAATTTCACAGACTTGGGGCAAGATTTCAGAAGCAGGCTTGGTGAACTGAGAGAAAGGCAATTCCTTGGTAGGAAATAAAGAGGAGTAGAATTCATTTAATATTTGCTAAACTATTGTTTACTTCAAAAAAGGATCTTGGATCTCATTGGTATAGGTACTCCCCTCACCAGAGAAGAGAAAAGCCTTAGGAAACAAGTGGCTTTTTTTGACCCAGATTGTATCTCTAAGAACACTGAAAGTTTGCAGGTTCCCAGCCAAAGATGTACCTGGGAGCCTGAAAAAACACAACACTCAATACCCCAATTCAAGAAAGCATCACTAGGAATGAAGAAGACAAAAGCTTAGTCATATTTATTCCCCTCCAAAAATGTGCAGAGCCTGGCACTAATGTAAAGTAAAAAAGAATCTCATCATAAAGAACTATTATGGAGGTAGGGAAGCTCAAGACACAAAGCCAGAAGAAGAGATCCCAAAACTTCTACAAGCAAAGCTTCAAAGTAGCATGGGAAGAAATTCAACTAAAATTCTTGGGAAAAGAAATAAAACAATAGTGAAAAAAAAAGGAGTTAACAATGGTCTTAAAAACCGAAAGAGAGTTATACAACAAATAACAGTAAAAGATTATATTAACCTTGTATATGACAAAAGCATAGATCCAGGTTTGAAGGAAAAGAAACTACTATCTAGTCAAAATTGCTAGAACAACTAGAAAGTAGTATGGCAAAAACTAGGTATAAATCAGTATCTTGCATCATCCACTAAGATAAAATGGACACATGATCTAGACATAAAAGAAAGTATCATAAGTAAATTAAAAGAGCAGGGAACATATTACCTATCAGTTTTATGTAGAGGAGAGGAATTCATGAGTCAACAAGAGATGGAGAGCATTGTGAAATGTAAAACAGGTAATTTTGAGTACATTAAATTGAATTTTTAAAAAAAAATGTTGCCAGGATTAGAAGGAAAACAGAAAATGAGGGGGAGGGGGGGACACACATTATAGACAGCCTCTCAGATATCTCATATCTAAAATATATAGAGACCACCCCCCATTGGCAAATGGACAAGAGATACGAACAATTTTCAGATAAAGAAATCATAGGTATATTAAAAATGCTCTAAATCACTACTGATTAGAGAAATGCAAAACCATGATAATTCTGAGATATCTCAGATTCAACAAGCTGACTAAAATGACAAAGGCAAAAACAGAAAATGTTGGAAGGGATGTGGAAATATGGAGACACTAATACAATGGTGAGACTGTTTCCCAAAGATATTAGGAAAAAACAAAAAGAACTTATATTTCTAGAATATATATATACATACATACATATATATATGTTCTCTTTGTGGTGACAAATAAATGGAAATTGAAGATAGGCCCATCAATTGGTGAATAGCTAAACAAATTGTGGTATATGATTGTGATAGAATGCTATCACACCATAAGAAACAATGAATGATCTAATTTAAAAAGTTTTTGAAAGAATTACATGGAATAATGAAATGATTAGAATCAAAAGAACATCACACACAACTATAGATTTAATTCTTAGAAAATAAATTGTGAATGTTACCTCCATATAGTGAACTGAAAAGTGGAAATATGAAAGACATAATTTGTATGAACATGTTAGTCTCCTGAACGATGCATTCTGTGATGTAAAGAAGAGGGAAGGGTTTGGGACCTATGGATAAATTCTATTAAAATTTTTAAAAATATACAAGTGGGGGGCAGCTAGGTAGCTCAGTGGAGTGAGAGTCAGGCCTAGAGACAGGAGGTCCTAGGTTCAAACCCGGCTTCAGCCACTTCCCAGCTGTGTGACCCTGGGCAAGTCACTTGACCCCCATTGCCCACCCTTACCAATCTTCCACCTATGAGACAATACACCGAAGTACAAGGGTTAAAATAAATAAATAAA
>NC_058132.1:142264188-142308583 GCF_016433145.1 Gracilinanus agilis
CCCCCATTGCCCACCCTTACCAATCTTCCACCTATGAGACAATACACCGAAGTACAAGGGTTAAAAAAAAAAACCTTTTACTTTCTCTCTTAGTAACAACTATAAGACAGAAAAGTAAGGGCTAGGCAAATAGGATTAAGTGACTTACCCAAGGTCACACAGCTCGAAAGTGTCTGAGATCAGATTTGAACCCAGGACTTCCCAACTTCAGTCCTGGTATTTTATCCACTGTGCCACCTAGCTACACCTGGTAATACATTCTTTAAAGGAAATTCCCTAAAAGCTACAAGTGGAAACCAATTTCTCCATTTATTCTTTACATATCAGGTCCTCCCCACTTAAAGTTATATGAAGAAAATAGAATCAATGTTTTATTCAGTATCATTTTCATTTAGCTAGTTATATAGAATAATTTATATAATGAAGGATTGCTTAAAATTATATCACAATTTGTGATCAACTGGAATTCCTTTTTTTTAAACCCTAATATCTTTTATATATATATATATATATATATATATACATATATATATCCTTCTATATTAATTTTTTTATTTGTTACAGGGCTAGGCAATGGGGGTTAAGTGACTTGCCCAGGGTCACACAGCTAGAAGTGTCTGAGGCCATCTAAAATGAATTATTAAAGATATGTGTAAAACAAAAAACAAAAAAAGCAATGATCACAAAGACAGAATGACTTCAATAAGAACAGGTCATACTAAGCTAATTTTCTTCCTTTTTTTACAGGGTTATTACTAAATTGGTAGATTAATAGGAAGCTATAAATACACTTTACCTAGATTTTGGAAAAAATTTGAGAAAGTAGCTCATGCTATTCTTGTGGAGAAAAAATGCAAAGCCAAGGGATAAACGGTAGTATAAGATAAAGTATCAAATGGATAAATGACCAGACTCAGAGTGATCACCAACTCCATGTCAACTTGGAAGAACACACTCAGTGGAGTTCACCAGAGATCTATGTTTCACAATATGCTGTTTAATATTTTATTATTGATTTGGAAAAAGACAAGCTTCTTGCATTTGAAGATGACAGACAGTGACAAAGATAGCTAACATACTATCTGACAGAATCAAAAAATATCTTAACAGGCTAGACTACACAAATAAATTTCTGATGAAATATAATAAGAGATAAATGTAAGGTCTATGAGACTGAGCAAGTCCTGTAAGCTCTCAGTGGCCCTCAACTCTAAGACCATAAATTCCAGAGTAGGTATCAATCTATATTAATAAAGAGTAAGCCTTCATACTGAGAGCTTCTTATACCAATTAAATCTTATACCAATTAAAATTCTTATTTCACTTTTGAACTTGGGTTCAAAAATCAATTTCACAAGGACAAGATCAAGAAACACGATCAGATAGCACTTTATCTGAAAAAGATCTGGGGGACTTAGTGGACTGTAAATTCAATACGTAGTCGACACAAAGCTGATGAGATCTAGTGCAACACTGAGAAAAATATATAACTTCCAGAATAAGGAATTGGACAATAAGGCTATACTTTGACCTAGTCAGACCACATCTGGAGAACTGTTTCCCAGCTTAGAAAAAGTAATGACAATGTGGAGAGCATCTTATAAGTATCATGAAGGGGCCCAACATCTCAGAAACAGGGATATTTAGCCTGGAGATGAAAAGATTCAGTTGCCTTCAAGTACATAACAGGATGGCATTCAGGAGAAGGATTAGATTTGTTCAGTTTGAAATAGGTGGAACTTGTAAACAGACAAATTTAGGCTTGTAAAGAAAAACTCCTTTCATATAGTTGTTCATAGTTTTCATTTCTTCTGAAAACTGTTTGTTCACATCTTTTGAACACTTATTTATAGTCTTCATCATGTGCTGGGACAGTGATGGCAAACCTTTTAGGGACCCCATACTGGGCCCTGCCCTGCCCCCAGACAGTGTGTTGTGCCCCGTCCCACCACTGTGTGCAGTGCTGAGCGGGCTGGGCTCCCAGCCCCACCCAAGCTGCCACCTCCTGAGACTATGGGGGCAGAGTGAGGAGCTGCTGCCAAAAAAGTGGGGAGGGAGGGGCATCAGAGACCAGAGTGCCCCCTCCCCTGAGTTTGGAGGGGGGGGGGGGGAGGGCCTGGCTCACACCTGGCCGGGGGTAAACTGCCTCCTGCAGCCATGGGGACTCATCTGCATCAAGCCTCCCCTCAGGTGGGTTGAGGGAGTGGGCTGATGCCCTGCTTGAATCTGCCAGGAAGATGGAAGATGGGGGAAGCCTGGGGGCAGAGATTGAGCACAACCCACCTCTCTGTGGAGGTGGAGGGAAGTCACCTCTGGTGGAAGCAGGGGATGGAGGGAACACAGCTAGCCTTTGGTGAACAGGGTTCACCCCCCCAGATGCTCAGTGGAAGGAGTAAGCACAGAGGGGTGGGGAGGCATGATGGGGGGGGGACAAGGGAGTAACTGCATGGAGGAGCATGGGTATGCCCACAAAGACTTCTCTGCATGCCATCTTTGGCATGCATGCCATAGGTTTGTCATCACAGTGCTAGGAGTTCTGGCTATCAAAATAAGACAAGAAAAAAATTAAGGGGAAAAGAACAGGCAAAAAAGAAATAAAATCCTTTTTATTTGTGATTAGTAAATGGTTCAATATCTGATAAGGCTGATTATTATTATCTGATTAAAGAAAGTATTGAATTACAGAATAATGTTTCTGAATGGCTTGAAAGAGAAATAAAAATTATAAGAGCAGAATTATGGTCTACACAGCAGAAATAACTAGCAGAATAGAAAAATATGACATGGGAATAAGTCTCACCAAAGTCTCTTTTTCAAAACTAAAAAAAATAGTTATTTCAAAAATAACTGGGAATGCAAAAATATTGAAGTGAAGGACAATCTTGAAGAATAGAAGATAAAATAATTAACAATAAAAGAAAGCACACTCTTCTAATAAACACAATATAATGATTTCGAAGACAGGCTACACAGACAATTTAAGGATATATAATTCTTAAATTTCCAAAAGAGCAAAAGTCAAAAAACCTGGACACCATAATTCAAGAAATAACAAGAAAACTTCCCAAAACTTCTGAACACAGAAAGCAAAGTGCCAAAAGGAAAAAAAAATCTACAGATCACATCCAGGAAAAACAAAACAAACAACAACAAAAAAAAACTCTAGGCTACAAACTCCAAATCACATAGTAGTTAAATTTTACAATTACATATATACAACATATGAAAAAGAAAAACTGAATAGCAAGACTATTCTTCATTCTTCACCCAGCAGAAAATGCGGGAGGGATTCATCATCATCATCATCATCATAATAAAGTGTTCCAAAGAATAATATTACTCAAGATTCAGCCTAAGGTTACCTAGTCTGCAAACCTGAGCCTAACTATAAATGAAAAAAGATAGTTGTTCAGAGGTATTCAAAACATTACTAGAAAGAAGACCAAACCTGAGAGTATTTGCTAATCAAATACCTCAGAGAAGGGCATAAAAATAAAGTAACTAAGGACAACAATAACAACAAAATTGTAACAGAAAGAACATTTAAAAGACTTTTTTCTAAATGTACATAAGGAGACACAAGTCAAATCAGACATCAAACAAAAGAGATGGTAGAAAAACAGGCCTGAAACAAAATGAACTAACCTCCCCCCAATAACCCACAAATACAGGTAAAATCAATGTTTTGTTTTGGGATTTCTGGGGTTTGGGGTTATTAAAATTACATACTAATAAAGAGTAAATAATGGGAGAAGTACAATGATGAATGTTAAAGGGGGGGGGGTCTATAAAGAGATAGGTAACCAGACAATGGTTATTATATTTGGTATTTAGATCACATATCTTGTCTTAGGACAAGGGGAAGCAGAGCTCTTGGGGCCAAATGATACATAAAAGAGAGGAGGGCATGGACCCAGGAAAGAAATTTTGAAGCAAATGTGGGGAGGGGGAGCCTGTATGTGTGTGCAGGCTATAAAATGACTGTGGGATGATCCAAGGTCAATAACAAAGTACAAAATGAAAGAATACTACAATTGGTTAATAACGTCTTTATTACCTGTAGAAATTGGCATATATCTAAGTGTGATACATCACATAAGGCAGAGGGGAAGATTAGGCAAGAGCTATGAGGCAATAATAACAAAAAATGTTTAGAAGAGGACTTTAAATGTCAATTCTATGAGACTATAGATACTAAAAAAGGACTAAATAACTGGAAGGGACATGAATCTAAGAACAAAAGTCAAAAACAGACAGAAAAGAGAAATAGTGAAGATGATAAATGAAAGAAATCTTTTCTAGAAAAAAGAAAAAGAAATGAAATTTTAAAAACTAACAAACAGTAAGAGAGAGATATCCATTTAAAATAACCACAGACAAAATAAAATATCTGTGATATGGCTGCCAAGCTAAATCCAGGAACTACATGAACATAATTATAAAACAGTTTTTATACAAATAAAATCAAATTTAAATAATTGGAGAAATACCAATTGTCATGGGTGGGCAGAACCAGTATAATAAAAATGATAATTCTACCTAAACTAATCTACTAATTCAATTCCATTCCAATTACCAAAAAATTAGAATGACAAAAATCATTTGGAAAAACAAAAGGTCAAGAATATCAAAGGAACTAATGGGGGGGAGGGGAAGCAAAGGAGGACATCAAGCAAGACTACATCTTAAACTGTATTTTAAGGTAGTAATTATCAAAACTATCTGGTACTGGCTGAGAAATAGAAAGGCGGATTTGAGGAATAGAGCAGACATACAAAACACAGTAATAAATGATTACAGTAATCTTATGTTTTACAAATGTAAAGATTTAAGATGTTGGGATAAGAATTCACCATTTGGTAAAAAATTGTTGACAATCTGGCAGAAACTAGTCATAAACCAGTATCTTACACCATTTGCAAAGATACATCAAAATGGATATATAGCCTAGATATCAAGAGAGATATAAGTAATAAAGTGGAACACAGAACACACTGTGTGTATCAATCAGATTTATGGATAGAAGAATGAATATGAATAAACAAGAGATATAAGCAAGCATGTTGAGAGGGTAAGATGAACGATTTTGATTACATTAAATTTAAAAGGTTTTGTACAAATAAAACCAATGTAGCCAAGATCAGAAACCAAAAGTTGGAGAAAATGTTCTATGGTCAATTTCTTGGTTAAAGGTTTCATTACAAATATATAGAGGACTTTGTTAAATTTATAAAAATATGAGTCATTCCCCAATTGAAAAATGATCAAAGGATATGTACAAGCAGTTTTTGGATAAAGAAATCAAAGATACATATATATATGTGTATAGTAATATGAAAAAATTGTTCTAAATCATTATTTATTTGAAAAATGCATATTAAAATAACTCTAAATATCTCACACCTATCAAATTGGCTAAAATCATAGACAGGAAAAATAACATGTTGCAGGAGTGAGACAATAATATACACTTGGAATTGTAAACTGATCCAACCATTCTGAAGAACAATTTGGAACTATGGTCAGTTTAAAAAATGTAAATACCTTTTTACCCAACAATATTATTATATCTATTTCCCATGGTGATCAGGGGAAAAAGAAAAGAATATATATTCTCTAAAATATTTATAGCGGCTCTCTTTGTGGTGGCAAAGAACTGGAAGTTAAGGGAATGCCCATCAATTGGGAAATGGCTAAACAAATTGTAGTATATGAGCTTGAATCAAATTAAATATCACTTTGGGTCAGGTTTGGGTCAAAAAACATTCTGATGTGATTATTTTTATCATTATGAGTATTTTTTTGGTTCTTCTTTCCCTTATTACACAGAAACACACTACTGCAAATGTATGTGGACTTTAAGTTTATTTTACCTGACAGATTTTGTATTGTTACCCATTTATTCAAAAGGAAAATTATAGCTTAATAATTTTAGAAAATATATGGTTTATCTTCAGTTTGAAGTAGTTTACTTAGCAGTTTTAAAAAAATCTTTACTTCATTTTTTTTCTAAATTAAAGTTGTTACAGTTTTTGGTTCACAATCTAAGTCATTCAGCTGCTGGGCATCGAAGTGGCATGTCAAACTTTTCTCCTCTGAAATATCAGAGTGCTTTAACTTTTTTAGTGTCTTAGGTATGGTACTTCTCTAGCTTTTAATGAATAAATTGAGATCAATGATAAATGATATACTTAAGGTCAAGTAGTAAGAACTATGGGATTTAAAGTCAGATCCTCAGGATTCAAATTGCAGACTCTTTCTACTCTATATCATGATGCCTCTCAACTCATGAAAAGTAGTTTTATGAAAAAATCATTGAAAAGGGAATGAAAAGTTATATTGAAGAGAGCAAGCCTCTCTAAAATTATTTTTCAATAAGATAGAGAAGGCTTTGAAAAATTGCTATAGACTCACATCTATTAAAATTATAGAGTTCATCAAACTGAAAGGGACAGATATTCTCCAAATAAGGTATAGACTGAGATATAGCCCAAAGGAAAAGGTGTAAGAATCTGACAAAGGAGTTGAATAAATTTGACAAGCAAAAACAAAAGGAAGACCCACAGAGCAGACAAGAGAATGAAGCAATCAGATAAACAGGCTTCAAAAAGAGGGAAAGAATCTTGGCAAAAAGATATTCCCAAGACAGGACATATGTTCAAAACAACAGGTGACAAACTTTGGGCAAATTTTGACAATATTATGAAGTGTCTTGGCAGTAGAGAATAATTGTAAAAGTTGAATCTAAGGAAAAGGAGATTAAGTATTACTCCAGAGAAACACAGAAAATGAAATACTTACCTAAACTAAAAACATGTAATTAATAAAAAAAGGATCAAGTGCTCCTCTGAATAGGGTGGGAATGAGGGGAGGAAAGTGGCGTTTTTCACATCTTAACACCAGCATAAAGAGGGGAAGAATCAAAGAATCAACCAAAAAAACATTTATTAAATACAGCCAAGTCAGCCAAAGTGAAATCAAAAGCCCTAAAAGGGCCGGATTGGACAATAAGACCATTTTTTTAAAAATCCTTATCTTCTGTCTTAGAATCAATACTGTGTATTGGTTCCAAGGCAGAAGCAGTAAGAACTAGGCAGTGGGAGTTAAGTGATTTGCCCAGGCAGTATCTGGAACTAGGTTTGAACCCAGGATGTCCTCTCTCTAGGCCTAGCTTCCAATCCACTGAGCCTACCCCTAGCTTCCCCCTAGATCTTATCTTTTTAAAGGCAAGGAAGGGAAGGAAATACAGAAAGGGAATGAAACAAATGCAAGTAAATCAAAAGTGCTTTGATGCAGACAATCCTCAATCTTACAAATGTTACAAAAGTTTTATTTGTAATTATTCCTTTGGCACTTAGAAACAATGTTAATATATAGCAGTTAACTTCCATAGCCCTCAGTAGGTTATTTCACTCAGTAAATAGCACTATAGTTTTTATTGTCTCTATGAAGAAAATCATCTCAAATCACAAGTAGGAAATTTGGGATAAGCAGAACACACTGTTACAATCCTACTCTCTAAAATAATGTCCTACCCACATTTACAAAAAATACCATCTCAGAATAGTCTCAAAAGGGGTCAACCTTGGGGCAAGCTGGGTAGCTCAGTGGATTGAGAGTCAGGCCTAGAGACCGGAGGTCCTAGATTCAAATTCCGCCTCAGACACTTCCCAGCTGTGTGACCCTGGGCAAGTCATTTGACCCCCATTGCCCACCCTTACCACTCTTCCACCAAGGAGCCAATACATAGAAGTTAAGGGTTTAAAAAAAAATAAAAAATAATAAAATAAAATAAAAAGGGTCAACCTTTTACTTTCAGGGGCTCAAAAAGAACCACTTTCTTTCTAAATTACTATTCTACAATGGATGCTTATATCTTGGGGACTACCTATGACCCCATGATAGAAACCTATAGAAAGACCTAATTGCACATCAACAAAAAAGACTGGCAGAAAATTAAGGCAAGAGGACATTTAATTGAAAGGCCAAATTTCCAGGGAAAAGAGGTGGGAATCAAGAACTGGAAATGTCTCACATGAACTAAGTCCTTAAAGTTTGTCAAAATGAATTTAAAATTTACTGAGGAATAGTACTGTAACATAAGAAATTACAAAAATGACAATTATAAAGAGCTATGAAGACTGACACAAAGGGAAGAAATTATAATTGAGACTACAAATATATAAACTTGCAAATGAAAAAAAAATCAAAACCAAATTCTGTGTAGTTTGTTGCCTAAGATATGAGAATGTACCTTCTGCCCATCCTTGCACCACAGAGGCAGACCACAGAAAGTAAAACACAACTGTTGTATATGCTTATATATTGGTTACTTTTACTAAACTTCTTGCTTTTATAACTACTATTACTATTACTTAATGATGATGATACTACTACTACCTATTATGGGCCAGTCACTGCACTAAACACTTTACAAATATTTTAATCTCAAAACAACCCTAGGAGGTAGTTCTATTATTAACCCCATTTTACACCTAAGAAAAACTGAGACAAATTGAATGCCCAAAAAGACAGTTAGCATCTGTTTGAGGCTTGATTTGAACTCAGGTCTTCTATCCTATCAGAAATCTAGTACTGTAGCATAAATTTATTCTAAAATATTTCCCACTAGAGGTCACCCAGCTTCAACTTTTAGATTTATCCAAGGATATTCACTACTTTTCCACCAAATTCATTGCAATTTTTTAGTAGTTCTATTAAGAAGTTTCCTTCATATAGAACAGTGGTTCCCAAATTTTTTTGGCCTACCGCCCCTTTCCAGAAAAAATATTACTTAGCCCCCTGGAAATTAATATTTTTAATTTTAATAGCAATAAATAGGAAAGATAAATGCAAATGTGGACATTACCACTCCCCTGGACTACTGCAGCACCCACCAAGGGGCAGTAGCACCCACTTTGAGAATCACTGATATAGAAGAAAAATCTGCCTCTGAAGCTTCTACTTATGTATACCTAGGTCTACCACTAAAGCAAAGAGGAATATAATTCCACTTCTATTATGGGATAATACTTTAAGCACCTGAAATAGTAATCACTTCTCATCCACTCCCAAGTCTTCTCTTCTCTAGGTTAAACATCCTCAGCCCCTTCAAACAATATTTATATGCCACTGCTTCAATTCCCCTCACTATACAGATTGACCACCAATGAATACAGTTGTCTAATTCAACAAGAGAAGAGAAAATATGTGCAGTGGGAACTAGATACAAAAATATACAAAAAGTAAATACAAAATAATTTTGGGGTGAGTGTTGATAAAGATTTTTTTTTTTAAAGAAATTGCCACTTGAATTTGGCCTTTAAGAGAGGTAAGGTATCCAAGAAACAAAAGGTAAGGTAAGAGAAAATTCCAGGAATGTGGAATAGGCTGCACAAAGGTAAAAAATGAGAATTTCACATAACAGACATAGCAAGTAGGCCCATTTGGCTGGACAGGAAATCATGTAAAATATGTCTGGAAAGATAAGAGTGCAACAAAATTGTAAAGAGCTTTAATGTCAAACAATATAGAAGCAACAGGGAGCCACTGAAGCTTCTTAAAAAGAACAGAATAGGATGGTAAGTCCCTAGATATTGGAAATGTCAATTTGGCTGCCACGTGGAGAATAGACTGGAAAAAAGACTGAAGGTAGAAAGACAAAATGGAAGACTACTGCAATAGACCAAGTAAGAGGTGATTGAAAGCCTCCATGATGATGGTCATGTGAGTGGAGAGAAGGGGTAGAGATAGAATTAATAAGACTTATCAACTGATTGGATATGAGGCAAGAAAGAGTAGAACATCAAGAATGTCACCAATCTTGAGAACCTGCATGACTAGAAGAATAGTGGTCCCCTGAAGAGAACAAAGTAAAAATAAATAAATAAATAAAGGTGAGTTTAAGGGAAAAGACAATGAACTCTGTTTCAATCATACTGAGTTTGATATATCAACAGAACAACCTTATAAGTGAAGTTCAAAGGGAAAGGACCAGAAGTTGAAGAGTTTGGAGATGAATATGTTTGAAAGTCACCTATATAGTAATAACTGATAAAATGAGATCTGATAAAGATCACAAAGGAGAAAAAAGAGAAAGAAAGAAAAGAGAGAAAGAAGGAAGGTGGGGGTGGGAGGAGACAGGAGACAGTGTCTAGGACATAGTTTGAATACATGGCTGTCAGAACATGAAAATTGATGATCCAGAAAAGAATACTGATAAACAGACTAACAAGAAGAAAACCAGGAAAAAGCAGTATCATAAAATCTAGGAAAGAAAACATCCCAAAAGAGGAAATGCTCAATAGCATCAAAACACTGTGGAGAAGTAAAGAAACATAAGAAGTAAAAGAAAAGTAGATTTAGCAAGTAGGACAGTTGGTAACTTTGATGAGAGCTGTTTCACTCAAGTGGGAAAATCAGAATTCACAAGGCTGAGACCCAAGTAAAAATTATCAAACATAAATAACAAAAATAGAATAAATGTAATAGCTTTCTCTACTAGGAGGACAGTGAAAGGGGAAAGATATTGGTCAAAATCTTGAGAGGATAGCAAAGTCCTGTAAGATTTAATTCCAAATAGTTAAGGAGGTTATTGGTCATAAAAGAACAAAACTTTAAATTGAAATTTGAATGGAAGGCAGAAACAATGGGACCAAGAGCTGGCTAGGTCCTTTATATCCATTTCTAGTCCTAAGCAATTCACTTCCCCTTTGGACCCTGGTTGCCTCATTTACAAAATAAGGGGACTAAATTTTATGATCCTTAAGGTCCACCCATCTCCTAACTAGTACAAAGTGGGCTAGACAATTTTTAAGGTTCCCTCCAGTTCTTATGAATATAAGTTTACTTCAAGGACCTATACCTTAATCAGTGGTAGTGCTTCTCCCTTAATATAAATCACCTCCTCTGTGTTTGTGTCCGTTGCTGTACCAAAGAATTCACCATTGATTCAGATTTAGCCAATCTGATGATGACCCTCTGAAAACTTATGTAGGTCAATCTTTGAACAGATGTAAAGTACTTCATCAGGATCACATCCAAAGCGTTTCCAAAATGGTCCATCCTCCTAGAGCCATGATGACAAACCTATGGCACATGTGCCAAAGGGCACACAGAGATATCTCTGAGGGAATGCACAGGCCCCTGGCTTGGCAGGCTAGGAACCTGGGCCCTGGCCCCAAACACAGGGGGTGAAGCACTCTAGTCTCTCTCCAGGCAGAGCTCAGCCCTTCAGAACTTGACCAGCTAGAAACCTAGCCCCATCTCTGAATGCAAGAGGCAGGAAGGTAGGGTTGCACCATCATGTAGGCAAAGCACTGGCCAGCCCAGGGCTGCAGATAGCCTGGCCCTGCCCCACCAAAGGCAAGGGGACACTGGAGCCTCCCTGGGGGCTTGGTCAGCCTGCTTCATCCCATCCCCATCCTCACTCCTGACTCCTAACACAAGGGTGGGTGGGGCACTGTATGAAGTCAGGGGGTGGGGCACACAATAGGGTGGGAGACAAGCAAGCAGTGGGGAGAAGTGGGGGAGCATGGCACTGGGTCCCTAAAAAGTTCCAAAAGATTCACCATCACTATCCTAGAGAATATATTTCACTGCCAAAGCTTTGGAGAACCATGGTCACATTCATAACACATTAAGTTTTTTAAAAAACCTTCCAAAGCATAAAGAGGCTGAAAATTAGAGAAGGAGAGAGAATATAACAAGCAAGCTCCCTGAGACAGGAAGGCAAAGGACCACAGGAACAAGCAAAGAGGCTGGCATTAGTAAAAATGGCCATCTCATTCTCTAAAACTAGAGCAAAAGAACAGAGGAAGCCCAGGACAGATGGTCACAATTTTTTCAGTAACACATAAAACAAGTCCTCTGATTAAAGGGAGAAGATGTACAGTAGCGTAGGTGGCCTTAAGAAGAAATGATATGGGATCACCACTGTGGCCAGTTCAACAAAGCATCAACCAAGAAAAAGTAAAAGGATTGCAGTGCAGCAGGTGAGACCCAGGTGAGATTGGAAAACATAAATATGCAATAGTCTTTTACAACTGTGATTTCTTTTAGCTGCACTGAATAAGAAAAAAAGAAAGCAGATGGTAGTTTGGGATCTGGAAAAGAATGAACAACAGGGTACAGTGGAAAAAGCATTGACTCTGGAGTCTAAGCTCTGGGTTCAAATCTTATTGCTGGTAACATCTACATAACCACTGGCCCAGCTTTCTTTAAGGTCTAGCCTCTAGACCTTAAAGAAAGCTGGGCCAGATGGCCTCTGAGGTCTCTTCCAGCTCTAGATCTTATCAATCACTTATTCAATTAATAGTAAATATTTATTAAGCTATTACTATATGCCAGGCACTATGCTAAGTGCTGGGGAAACAAAAAGTAAAAGATAGTCCCTATGTCCAACGAGTTCAAATCTGTGACATATGATCCTTCCTTAATGGAGCAAGGGTCTCAAGAATCGAGAATAATTTAAAATTAGACTGCTTAACCAAGTGGATAAGATTTGGTAGACTTTTTAAAAAAGATATACTTCAGTATTGATACCCTTTCATTTTTATCATTATATGGAGCAAGAATCTTGAGCAAATGAATCACTACCTACCACAACAAAAGGCAGTTAGTTCTAGTACTGAATTTAAAGGATCCCAGAGCAGCCTCTAAAAAACTTAAAGGAAGCAGTGGCATGCATCTTTTTGCCACAGGTGCCAAGGAATGTCATTCAACAGGTTGCTAATAATTAGTAAACAGATATCCATTTCCCCTGTCCCAATATAAAACCAAAGTCACCATGGACATAAAATAGAAGATAGTTATGCAAGACTATTTATGAGAAACTTCATAAAATCTCAAATTTTAGCAGCTGTTGAATTTTATCTCACCTTGCAAATATATTTATCTACTATACACTGAATTTTATACATTTTTAAAAAATTCTCTCAAAGTTATTTTTTTCCATTAGAATTTGTAACTTTCAGTCTTAAAAAAGAAACTATAAACTCTGGTAAAGAAGTTTCATTTACATTAATATGAAGCTATAATGACTAGTAAGTAATTTTGTGAAGCTAATTATCATCACCAAAACAGATTTTTATGAAAACTACTATAGAAAAGTCATTAGCAAGTATGGTCCTAGGCATAAAGAATCCAAGAAAAGTTCAAGAACACATAAGAATATGTACCAGTTTACTAAATCCAATTATATAAGGTAAGAGAAAGCATATAATTAATTCTGTTGGGAAATATATGTATGACACATAAACTTTCCATTACACATAAAGAATACTGAATAATCAAAGAATAATTCCAAACATGAATATTTATATTAATGCTAATAGGTTAATTTATAAATAGCCTTACTAATCTTCAAAAATACCTTAAAGGAATTTTCCTGATCCTCAGGAACAGCTAGGCAGAACACCAGACCTGAAGTTCAGGAAACCTGGGTTCAAATATAGCCTCAGATATTTCCTAGCTAGTCACTTGATCTCAACTGCCTACACTTTGCTGCTCCTTTTGTCTTAGTATTAATACTTAGTATCAATTCTAAGATGTAAAGTAAGGGATTTTTTGCACCCCCCCCCCAAAAAAAGTTTGAATTATGTGATGTTTACTTTCTCAGGAAACCCATAAAGGTCAATATACTAAAAGAATGTGTTAAGAGATGAAAATCCTATCATAAAAGTTTGTTTTAAATTCTGAACTGAAAATGACCTAATCTTAAACTGAGTTCAAACTTTTAAAGTCACAAATCACACACATCTACTGCTACACATATTCCTACATTTTTCAGAGAAATTGGATTTAGTTGCCTAAACTTTGTTAAAGAGTATGTGCAACTGACTTGGGAAGAAAAGTTAATACCTAAGCCACCCACAGACTTGGTAGTCAGAGAAAAAGAAACCTTACTTATATTGATAATGGGCACAAATTAATTTCAAGGCTTACTGTTCATTTATGTTAACACTTACTTGTGAACTCTTTTGGGAATTAACAATTAAAAGAAGTTTTCCCCCTAAAATATACAATAGAATCTATTGTTTCCTTTACTATTAGTCACCAAAAATCAAGTTTAACAGATTATGTTTAAATTGTATATGTCACATGACAGAATGGCGAGACAAAATTTAAAAAGAAAAAAGGATAATAAATATATTCCAACCAAAAAAACTTTGAAAGAAATGATTTCCTTTAATGCAACAATTTCCATATTCAAAGTTCACTTAGCCAAAGGAATAATCTGATGTAACAGTTATAAGATTTAATTCTAATTGCATTTTAACAGGTGTTAAAATATCTAAACAAAAGTAGTTTTATTTCACTGTAATGCAGTAAAGAGAAAATTTCACAGCAATATTTACCTTCAAATTTGTGCACATTGCCATGCCTTGATCAGGCTGAAATTTAAGTTATGGAATATAAATTTAAGTTGTGGCATATACCCTATGTGAATCAATATCAAAAAACAAAAAATTACTTAATCATCTTTTTTTTTTTTTAATTTTAATAGCTGTAGAATTTGCAAGATCAGGGGCAAATTACATACATTACACATTGACATAAAATGAAAGGATAACTTCAGAGACACAATACTAAATTTTGTCAGAATCAGCCAAAGAGAATAATACTCCCTTTGGAAAACTGAAATAATGTTAGATTAAAATGTTGAATACATTTTTAAAAGCTCATCATATAAACAAAAGGATAAAATATTAACAAAAATCTCAAAGAATTTCAAATAAAAATTTCCTTTCAAATACAATATTTTTCATTACAAGAAAAAAATTTTTTAAACAATTCATGTAAAGCATTCTTTCAAAACTGTTTTTAAATTATGGTAATTTTTCCATTATTGATTGTTCAAACAGCTTAAATTAAAACATGACAATGAGGCATAAAAATATGTTGCAAAGTATCTCCTTCAAACATAAAGTAATACAGTTGGTTTAATAAAATGTGTAATCATAGTTAAAGCCACAAATTTGCATATTTATATTGGCATACATTGGCAATTTCTGAAAATATAGCTGGCTCCTATTATCGAATAAAACTAATTTATAGTCACTCTAATTTTATAAAACAAGTCACAATTTGATCAAAACAACTTCATTTTCTCATTCCCAGGGGTTTAAAATTTTATGAATTTCACAAAATTCACATACTATTGGGGAAAGAGGCTTTTTGGGAAAAACGTTTGTGGGGAGTTAAGCATGATTTGTAAAATGCATATGATCTTTCAGTCATATTTTAGTGAAAAATCTAATTAAGACAAAAGAGTAAACAGCATCTTCAGAAACTGATTTCTCAAATGACACTGGGCTGATTATTCTGTTTTTTAAAAGGGTGGGAAATTTTAAATATATTAAACAGCATATCAAGTATTTAAATTATCTCCAGATTAGATTGCCAATACATAAAAAGCTTTAGTGCTACAAAAAGCTGAAGTATATATACAAATCAGTTAACTATGGAACTCTTCTTCAAGAGCTTTCTATTTCACGTTATTTTTAAAGCAATTTCACTAAAAGTAAGAAAAATGTTGAATAAGGGTTTTTTTCTTCAATCTCCAGAATACTCAAGTTTTTAATTGCTGAAATATTCTAAGATGACTTATTTCAGCTCTGTCAAATGCTTCATATTTCTATCCTGACATTTATGATTAATCCATTACATCCTGCTTTCCAAATCTAAACAAAAAATGAAGTTGCCCTATTTTTAATGTTAAGCAGTAAATAATTAGCCAAAAAAACGACGAGGATATGCAAGTATTCCTATGTTGATTTTTAATAAACTTCCAAAGGTTACATAACAGGACTTGAATAGTCTCTTTCCAACAATTTGAAATGAAATAGTCTAGGAACAGAATCGTTTATGTAAAAGAAAACAGGGAGTTAATCAAACATATTTTTCACCTCGACAACTGCCTTCTCTTCTGTCTCTTCTGTCGATGTTATAAAATATTCTGTCTTCTGACAAAGGGAAAGGGAGTATTTCACTTGTCAGTTCAGAATAGCTAGATTGTGAGGATCACTAGTCATAGATTTAATTAAGTTATGGACAGGAAAGATTTTTTTCTCCAAGTAAATGGGCTACTTTAAGTTCACTTCTAGCTCCTATATTTGGGGAAAGGGGTAAATAGCTAGGCATACAACATAGTCTCTATTTGTTACAATTCTTTCCCCACCACCCACCATGCACCAAACCCCCATTGTTCTATGTAAAAATTCACTGCTTCTATGGGCTAATGAAATCTAAATGGCAAGTGCCACATACATAGGAGATATCATAGTAATCAACTCTTGATATCGACATTTTCTTGCCGCCTTCCTTCCAAGAAATAAAATCTGGATTTAAAGGTAAAAACGATTACAGATTGGCTGGGGAGGGGAGGGGGGGTAAGGATCCCAGCTGCCCTTAAAATGCACCATTCTCCAGACTGATAGATGTCACTCCGGAGGGGGATGGTAAAGTCCCCAGAATGGTAACCACCAGCATAATAATGCAACTTATAAAATCCATTTTGACGTCCTTTGAATAGAATCTCTCCTGCTGAAACCTTTTTTTCCAAAAAGCAAAGCAACCCAAAGGGTTAGAGACTCCCCTCTCCCTTATTTGGCAATCCCCCTCACCAACCCCAGTGGAAATACACACAGAAGCAGCACCTGGGATTTCTAGATGTTTCAGATTCCTCACTCACGCCTTTCCCCACAGAGCCGGCTTATGTGAGCAGGAAAAAATAGAAGGAGAGTCGGAGAAGGGGAACACGGGAGAAGCCATCGGGGTGACCGGGCCACCTTCCCCACCCCACCCCCCACCCCCGCCTGAGCCCCTGACCCTGCCCGTCCCTCCCTCCCACCTTGCAGGAGCGCACCCGGGCAGGCACGCACCATGGCACCCGCATGGCCCACTCANTTTTAAAGCATAATCTTTGTCATCTTTCCCATCTTTCCTCTTGGCTTTGTAGACGTGACCGTAAGTGCCTCGGCCAACTTTGCAGCCCTCGTATTCAAACAGGTCCTCGACCCGCTCCCGCTCGCTGCTGAGCTTCACTTTGAAGTCATAGTCCATTGTCACAGCCTCCAGGCGGGCTGGCGGGGAGGGGAGGTTCTGGGTCCGGGGTCAGGGTCGGGGTCCGGGGGGAAAGGGGGGAGCAGAGGCAGCCGCGGCCCCCGGGATCCCGCCCGCTTCACGCCCGGCGGCGGCGACACCACCCCGGCTGATGCAGGAAGAGGAGGAGGAGGAGGCCCCGCGACGAAGCCGGGGACATCCAGCGAAAGAGCGAGAGACGGGCCGAGAGACGGAGCCGGGGACGCTCCCACCCGGGAAGGGGAGCAAGAGGGAAGGGGCCGGGGCCGGGGCCAGAGCCGGAGCAGTTCTCAGTTCTCGTTCCCTGGCTGGCTGGGGCGGCGACGGCGGCTGCAGCTGCTCCGCTCTCTACTCCCTCTCCTTCTTCCTCCTCCTCCTCCTCCTCTCTCTCACACACTCACTCCCTCTCGCACCCACTCATACACATACACACACACACACACACACACACGCAAGCACATTCACTCGGAAAGGCAGCGGCACCAACACAAGAGCCGGTATCTACACACACGCACACACACGCACACACACACACACACATACACACACGCACACACACACAAACACACACAGAGGGAGAGAGAGGGCGAGGGAGGCCGGAGGGGAGGGGGAAATCACTAAACGCGGCTGCGGCTGTCGCAAAAAAACGTCGCAAACCCTCAGGTTGCCTCCTCCTCCTCCTCCTCTTCCTCCTTCTCCCCCCACCCCCCTCCCGCCCCGATAGCTCTCGGCCTCGGAGCTCGCTGCCCCTCGCGGCGACACCCGAGCCTCACAGAGCCGGTGAGGTGAGAGTATGAGGCAGCCGGCAAACCCCAGCTGCTGCCGGGTCGACCACGTGGACTAGTCTGAGGCGCAGGGACTACGATTCCCAGAAAGCAATGGGCTCCTCCCTCTGCCCCAGCTCCCACCCCCTAAAATGACTCCGCCCTAGAAGGGATGTTTTTGTTGCATTCTGGGATTTGTAGTTGCCTTAAAGATTATGTATCTGTATAGAGCTGGAAGGAACCAGTGCATTTTATTTAGTACCATGTGCACAGTACTTAATAAATATTATCTTATTTAATCCTCACAACAAAAAGGGATTTTATAAACGCACCTATAATATTTGTAAAGCCTAGTACAGTTCCTAGCACATAGGAAGCAGTATAAGCTATTATCATTATCTCCATTTTACAGCTAATGAAACTGAGGCAGATAGGGATAAGTGATTTGTCCAAGATCGCACAGCTAGTGTCTGGAACTGGATTTGAACTTCCTGACTCCAAGCTTTGTGCCTGATCTACTGAATTAGCTAGCTGTTAACTCAGGATATTATAGATCACCAAGCTCAAGCTTCTCATTTCACAGATGATAAAAGTAAAATCCATTGTCTTGCCCAAAGAAGAATCCAAACACTGCCCTAGACACTAGCTATGTGACCCTGGATAAGTTACATCTTCTCTGTGCTTCAGTTTTCCAAAAAAAAAAAAAAAAAATGGAGATTCAGCTGAGAGGCCTCTGTGTTCTTTTCTGACTCTAAATCTATATTCCTATGAACCAAAACATAATAAAAGATCATAGTCTATTATTAGCATTATTATACCTTACCAAGTTATTATAGTTTTATCCATATTATAGTTTACCAAGAACATTCCTAAAAACCAGCCTGACAAGATTGATGATGAAAATATCATTTGCCTTTTTTATAGTTAAAGAAACTGAAGCTCCACAGTGTCATTCTCCTGTGCCTTAAAAAATATATGATTCTGCCTTCATAAAGTCTATGCCAATGCAGCACAACATCTGGCAGTTTCTACTGTCATGGAAAGGCTTACATGGCCAGGAAAATAAACTGTTTCTCCTTTTCAGAAGACCATCATAGCTATATACAGGGAGTCTCAGTATCAATAAACGGATCTCTTATTGATGAATTTTTCAAACATGGCATCCTATGAACCAAAAGAAAAAAAAACAGTCCTCAGTCCTGTGCTGCCCCCTTCTGCTTCTGCTATAAGTGACAGATTTGTGGGGGAAAGAATAAAATAGATCTAAGAATCACACAACTTTAAAATTAATTTAACATTTGGACTCTAAATGTTAGATCCTTATCCAAAGGCCAACAAATGAATGTATTACTGAAGGAGCTAAATTATAGTAATTTTTACTTTTCACTATTGACAGAACCAGCAGACTTAGGAAGTTTTACCTAATGGAAGGATGAATCACAGATTCTCCATGGAAAGGCACTTAAAGGAATGGGCCTAGTTGATTTTATTCTGCATCCAAAGGCAATAAGAAACATCCTGGGACATTTGGTTTTTCTCATATTGGCAGTACTAAAGACAAATTTATGTGAAAAGACCACCATGAAAATTATCACAGTTTATTTACCAATATTGTTGCAGAGAATTGAGAAGCAAAGAAATTTTTCAAATTCCAAAGGACCTTCCAAAGTAAATCATCTAGATGTATAACCCAGATGGAATCGCCTGCCATCTGTAGGAGAGTAAAGGGAAGGGAGGGGAAGAGATAAGTTCAATCATATAACTTGGGAAAACTTTTGCGGAAACTTATTAATACATGTAATTGGTAAAAAATAAAAATAAATCATAAAGTAAATCATGATATATTTTGGTACAAAATGGCAAATGCAAAGATGAGGCATGGCATAACTATGAAAAGACAAATAAAATATATTTCAGGGTAAGAGATGAAGAGAGAACAAAGAATTATATACTACATAGAAGTCACTTCTATACCTCATGAATATTTTCTTAGAGAAAAAGATCCGAAAAGTACTGGACATGATAAGCATAAGGTAACATCACCAAAGAATTTAAATGATTTTATTTCAATGAATATGAAACAGCTTGTTACTGATATGGTAGCCATTTCTAAATCAGTTCTCTAGGTATAGTCATCCACTAACTTCGTGGGGAAAAGATCAAAATTAACTTAAAACTACATGAAAGAATAAAATTTAGTAAAAAGATATAGTATGCAATTTTAAAAGCCAGATCCAACTAGATTCATTTAAATAAGTTTTAGACCCGAAAGAATAGAAAATGGAAATAGGAAAAAGACATATAAGGGTCACAATTTCACAGCAAAGCAATTGATATATTAAATGTCATAATGAGGAAATCAAAGAAGGTAAAAATTCACCTCCATCAGCAAACCAAATTTGTTTGCCAAGCAGAGAGATACATCAGCCCATGACAAGAACTGGAATGAGACATAAACTTGTTTGTAAAACCTTACAGAAAAGAATGATAGAAGATTATGAATAGTATCTCCTTATGAAATAGAAACAGTGGAGAGAAAAAAAAAACAGTTTAAAAAATTATGGGTGAGAAACCAAACTACGTATAGATAGCATCCATTTGTTAAGATGGCACCTCTGAGCACGGGGTGTCTGAGTTGTGCTTCATGAAGACTGAGTCATGTGTAGACATTCTGCATTGGTCTACTCTGTGCTTTGGAGGAGTTTTTGTTTTTCATTGACTGCATAATAAGAACTATTGGCATCTTAAAAATGGCTAGTCAGCAGAAGCTGGGGGTTTCAGCATTCGTATCTGAGGGAATCAACGTGAATCCTTCACTAATGGCTTCTTGTGGGAGAACCCTGTAGACCTTGAGGTCTTCCCCCATCATCTACTGGCCCCCAAGCCAATTAAAGACTCTACTCTGTGTACTAAAAAGGAACAGAATACACAAAAAGGTAAAAACACATCTCCAAAGATGTTTATAACAAATTTTTCACCTTCAAGAAGTGGAGCCACTGCATTTAGATGCAAACATTTACAGTCATAAATATGCTTCAGGAAGTAAAGATGGCACTGAAGACAACAAACTATATAGAAGACCTTACAGGAAGCAGCACATTTTTAATTTACATTTATTTAATTTAATTAATTTAATTGATACCAAAGGCCCAGAAAGAAAAATCAGTACTTGTTACACACCAAAAAAAAAAAAATAATTAAAGAGAATGTAAAATCAAAAACTATAGATTTAAAGATGAAAGGGATCCTCAATAACTACCAACCCATATGGCTACTTTCCATTTACATAAATTTTTTATAAATATAATGCATTAACAAATTCATCAAGGACACTTTTGTTAAAGGTTAAAAGAGAACCAGGAAACTCACAAGCAATATTTGTAGTAGAATACAACTTTACTGTTATGCAATTTGTGAAGGGGATAAAGAAACTACAAAATCTCATTTATGGTGGGTTAAAATTTTTTAAGTATTTGATTTTTTTATAATGTAAGGTTCGGGGGGCAGCTGGGTAGCTCAGTGGATTGAGAGTCAGGCCTAGAGACAGGAGGTCCTAGGTTCAAATCCTGCCTCAGACACTTCCCAGCTGTGTGACCCTGGGCAAGTCACTTGACCCCTATTGCCCACCCTTACCACTCTTCCACCAAGGAGCCAATACACAGAAGTTAAGGGTTAAAAAAAAAATAAAAAACAATGTAAGGTACTTTCTCCCTTCCTAAGTAATAATTTAGCTGCTTAAAGGGACAGAAGAAAAAAAAAAAGAAATCCATTCAAGAAAGATAGCTTAATATAGTTCTGAGGACCTGAGAGAGAGCAACTCCTCAGATAACCTGTTTAAAATCAAAAGGATAAATCTGAAGGTAGGGTTGCTTATGTGGCATTATTATCCAAAGTTCATTTACATATATATGACTTTTCAGAGTTTCTAAAGATATAGCTAAAAGACGATAAGTAAAAGAAGTATTTGGGAAATTAATATGGGAAAATTCATATATTGTCTAGTTATGTCATACTTGAAAAAACTTTGATTTTGAGTTTTTCAGACTGAGAGAAAGAGGGGACAGACATTAGATACTTTTGAGGAGACCCAGATTTGAGACATTAGATGCCACAAGCTGAATGACAAAGGAGTCAGGAGATGTAGAACAAAGAACACAAAAAATAATTAAAGGTGAGAAAATAGCTCTTTAGAGTTGACAGGGAAAAGACAGTCTTCAGGAATTCGTCTGGGAACCATGCTCATTGGCTGCAAAGCTGTGTATTGCTGAGAGCTGATTAGCTGGCAAAGGACCAGACAAAGGACTACCTTTGTCACCATCTACAACTTGAGAGAGGAGAAACTTCTGGAGGGTGTCTAAACCGCCCTTTTACTACCCTCTACAATCTAAAAAAGGAGGCAGGAAAAGGATGAAAGCGATCTTTGCAGCTATTTTGCTGGGACCTAAGCTAACTGGAGGAGAGAGGCATTGTTGCTTGGAGCTTGTTGAAGAAGGCTAAATCCTATCACATGAAGAGCTAGTAAGGCTGGTCTCTATTGCTTTTCAACACCCAGCCAAGGAAGCAGATCTGGAAAACTGAAGATGCCAGGTTTAGAATTGCTGTTTCACTATGTATAATATATATTCTAATAATATATATTTTCACTATGTAGAATAATATAGATAGATAACATATATCCATTTTTCACTATAAATAAGTATAATCATATAGATAAATAATATAGATAGTTGATATATTTTTGCTAAAAGGCTTGTGATTTTCCTGGTACAGGGAAACTCTCAGGTGAAGAACCTCTCTCTATCAGGCTCAGTTGGCACCTTCTCTGCATCTTTAGACTTGGAGAGTTGTCTAGAGTACTGAGAGGTCAAGCCACTTTCTCAGGATCATGCATCACATGTGCCAAAGGTAGGACTTAAAAAAGAGGACTCAAGCCCAGGTATTTTACTTTGAAGACAGATCTCCATCCACATTGTCTCTCAAATGAAGAATGATATCAAAGAAATATGTATTTGAAAAAGATAAATCTATTTATATGACAAATATAAGGATAATCAAAGGACAGTCTTCTTGTTTCATTTATGTCCCTCATGATGCCAAGAGAACTAAAAGAAGTCTCCCAGTATGTTAGGTGGATTCCCATGTCAAATTTATGGGAAGGCATGGACAAGAGCCTCATCAGATAAGCAGGGATGGAGAGGTTGTGATCTTCATCTTGAAGAAAATATCTATGTTGATAGATAACAGACTGATAGAAATACAGGAATTTTGGAAAACTAAAATTCATATCCTATGTGCTCATGGTTATATAGTTCCTAAGTGACATAGCAGAGATTTGAACCAAGTTCTCCGATCTCCAAGACCATTACTCCTTCCATTGTACAGAATAAATACCAAGGTGGTTTTTTTTCTTCTGAAAATATGGGGATTCCAAGTGCGGAAGTTCTTAGATCAAAGCACATAGGAAATCCTTCTATATTTTATAATCACAATTTCCTAAAGAATTGAGACCTTAATTTACTCATTCATGCTCCCATCATCAGTATGTAGAAGAGCTAGAATTGGAACTAAGGTTATAAGGAGTTTTTTAACTCTTAAGATCATCTCTATAGCTACTCTACTATCCTGTCTCTTTTCTGTACCAATACTTCTTCCAAATAGTTGGTGTCTACAGGGAATGGGGAGGTCAGAATGGGGAAAGAGTTGAATGAAAATTCATTCAATTTCCCCCATCTAAAGACCTATGGTAATGTTAATATTTAATAAGGCTCTATTGTAGAATATTAACCAAATGGAGTAGAAAACCAAATTTAGCCATACATGATCTTCCAAAGAAAAAACTCCAGAACCAGATTCAGCAGTGAATTCTATCAAGCATTCAAAGGGAAATAGATTCCATTATCACATTAATTATTTGCAAAAATAGCAAAAGAAATCCTACCAAATTCCTTCTCTGACACAGATGTGGTCTTGATACATAAACCAAGGAAAAACAAAAGAGGAAAAGAAAACAATAGACCAATATCCAGAATAAAAAGAAATGCAAGAAGACCTTAAAATATTAGAGAAGCTAAAATAACACATCACGTACACTATATACACTGTGACAAGGGCAATTTATGCCAGGAATTATAGGAATTGTGTAATATTAGGGAAACTATAAGCTGAAATAGTCATATTAATAACAGTCCACAAAAATCATATTATTGCAGAAACAGCTTTTGACAAAATATAATCACCACTTGTTTAAAAAAACAGGAATAAACATAGAACAATTTTTTTTAAAAATTATATAGAGTATATTGAAAACCAAGAGATACCATTTTTTGTAACAGAGACAAATTAGATTCTTTCCCAATAAAATCAGGGGTGAAACAAGAATGTACATTGTCACTAATTCTACTTCACATAGCATTAGTATAACTTATAGCTGATCATTCATTTACATAAGATTCTCTCAGTGAAGACTGATTACTCAATATTCTTACCTGTTTAAGATAAGTTCAGTTGTCAAGAGCTTGACAAAAATGAGATTCTAGTCTTTGGGCTCCAAGTTTCAAAAAATATGATGTGAGTCTAGATTTTCTTCATTTCTCTGAAGGGAAAGAAAGATTCTGGGAAGAAGCTGACATGTAGAGGAATCAGCCCTTCTGTCACATCCTAATCCCCAGCTTCCTTCACCAGAACTTTGGGAAATTTCTCCATTGTAAGATATATGGTACTCTTTCTCTAGACTGAGAGAGGAAATATCTCACTCCCAATGGGAGAAATTAGTCACTCTGTGCATTATCTAGAAATATCCTCATTTATAACTTCACTGATTTTTGTTTCCTGTCAGATATAATAAATATTTTGTTTGTTTATTTTTATATTTGGCTGTGTGGAACTTGAGTTTGGAGGAGAGTCAAGCCTTGAAAAGATACCCTGGACACCCCTTCCCTGTCAAGGGTAGTTCAGCATATTCCTAAAAATTATTTCCCTTAAACTAACAAATATTTAGAGGGTGGGGTTGATAGATATAATTTTCACCCAGTATTCCCTCTCTTTGACGTAAGCAAATTGGTCAGCCTCTGATCCTATCCTTCTGCTTCATTTGTCAGCTAGTGAATGACATACATTCTTATAAATTTGACTTAGTTTTCTATATAGTTGAGAAATGAGACCTTTATTAGAGAAATTTGCAATGAAATTTTTTCTCAGTTTGTTTTTCCTTTCTAATATTGGTTAATTGATGGAATAGATAAGGCATATCATATAGAGAAGCAATGTATCTAATAACCTAGAATTTGACAAATTGTCCATACTGAAATAAGGATTCACTACTTGATAAAAAAAAAAAGTGCTGGGAAAATTGAGCAACAGCAGAGAAGAAAATATTTTTAGCAGATCTTTTTGTGGTACTAAAAGCTCAACACTTAAGGGGATGCCCATTAATTGAAGAATGGCCAAATAATAATTGGGCTTGATTTTCAGGTTGTGAACTCACAGCCTCTAGTCACTTAGAGTTTTTCCTTGAGTGCATGGTTACCATTATTTTCATGTACAAGGAGTCACAGTTCTTGAAGCTGCTTCCTTCCTCAAATGTCTATCTTCTTATATCTGTCTAGGCCTATGTCTGTCCTTAGTGTGTCTTCTAGATACATTTTCCTTCTTGCTACTGTTGTTCTAGTCTCTCTAACAATATGGCCAATGGAAACTCTCTCCTTGTAATATCCCTTTATCTTCTTCCTCACCCAAGTGCCTACTTAAAACCTCTACCACTAGACTAGTCTACTACTTTTCTGAAACTGCTGAAATTTCTCCTGCTATTTAGAGATCCCATGTATGTGGTTAGCTTATTTAGTTAACCAATCAAGCACTTCCCTTCTTGACCCAATTAAAGAGTAGTTTGTCCCTTAGAAAAGGATTGCAGAGTATAGACAATCTTTTATACTTTTAAAATAAACCCAATAATGTTGATTATCTGATTGATTGATTGATTGATTGATTGAGGAGGAGGTTTTGAACACCCTCCCTTAAAAAAGCATGAGCTAAAAAATTCTCAATATTTGAAAACCAAATATTTTAAGAATTTAAAATTAAATAAATGGTGTGTTTAGAAAAGTTAACCTGAAATTAACTGTTAAATAAGTATATTTTAAATGTACCTAGAAGAAAAATCCATTATGAAAATTGTCTTTAATTACTTTTTTGTGATTGGCACATAAATATTAATGCAAAACAAAGAAAATAGTTTCTGTCATCAGGTCCTGCTCTACATCTACATCTATATTCATGTCTAAACATACAGGCACAAAATATATGCTTAAATCAAAGGATAGGAAAACTACTGAGAAAGAACACTAACAAATTGACTGCCTCAAGTTTCTGACCATTCCAATCCATCTCCTGTCAAAGTCATCTTCCTAAAGCAAAGAGATGACCATGTTCATTCCTTTATTCAACAAACACCAGTGCCTATCTATTAATTCCATATTAAGATGTAAAATTCTCTCTTTGGCTAGTAAGGTCTTTCATAACCTTGTTTCTTCCATATTTCTTATACCTTAACCCTCTCAACACCCTCTACAATCCAGTGACACTGTTTTGCATTTCTTCTCACAAAACATTCCATTTCTAGTCTCCAAGTTTTAAAAGAAAAAAAAACCCTTACCTTCTTCTTAATACTCAGTGTCAGTTCCAAGGAAAAAGAGAAGTAAAGGGTAGGCAATTAAGGTTAAATGACTTGCCCAAGATCACATAGCTAGGAAGTGTCTAAGGCCAGATTTGAACCCACCTCCTCTTGACTCCAGTCCTAGAACTCTATCCACCATGATACCTTAGCTGTCCCTTTCCAATTTTTTTGACTCTCATCTTCTGTTTTAGAACAAATACAGAAGGTAAATGTTTAAATGCTTCTGACAACTTTGGGGACATAAATGGCATATTGATTATGACTGATGGTGGATTCAGAAAAGAAAGGCAATTTTGAGAAATCTGGTAAAGAAAATAGTGTCCTCTTAAGATAGAGATTTGGCTTATTTGACATAGTTTTATTAAGTAGAAATATTTGGCTCTTGGTCAGGGCCAAGATGTTCTTAACAAAATCAGGTTTTAAAATTGACTCTAAAAAATGTGAATCTAATCAAGAAGATTTTAAACAAAAGAATGGAAAAGGGAGAGGAAGGGAAGAAAGAGAAGGAAAAGAAAATAGTCCTTGTAGATCTAACAAACTTACTACCATAGAAAGTTTCAGGCAGAACTAGAACCATGAATTCTTGAGCCTGGAGAAATACAAAAAGAGCCTCCACTTTGGGAAGAGAAGTAGATACTGTCAGACAAAGGTGACAGAGACCTTGGAATACAGATCCTCCTGGGTAAAAATGAAGTTCATTATAAGGCCACTTCTAGGGAGATTGCTTTCAGTGAGAGAAGAGGGTCATATTATTTTTGGTAACAGCACTAAGGTCACTTATTTCTTTAAAAGAAGTCTGCTTCCTGGGGAATGGGTATTAGAGATTTAAGGAGGCATTAGATATAAGTAAAACAAACTCTAACTACAGAATGTGGATTGTAAAGGGGATTTAAAAGGTAAGAAGCTGTGATTGGGCAAGGGAAAGAGAAGAAGGACAGGGGAGCAGAATCAAATTGCATCAAACCTCGAACACTATTGCTAAATACATTCCTTCTCCCTCATTACCCTTTTCTTCTTTTTAAAGAGCAGGTAGAAAACAAAGTAGAAAATGTATTAGAGAATAGGTTGGAAGGGAATATACAATTATCCATAATAATGTGAATGGGATTAACTCACACATGAAATGGAAGAGGATAACAGAATGGGTTAGAAAGCAGAATCTGATAAAATGTTGTTTGTAAGAAACATACTATTTAAACAAAGTAAAACCAGGGGTCTGAAGCAAAATCTATTATGCTTCAGCAGGGATAAAAAAATGCAGGGGCAGTGATTATAATCTCAGACAAGGCAACAGCAAAAATAGACTTACAAGAGATAAATGGGAAAACTACTATGCCAAAAAAAAATCATTGACATGAATTGAGATTGATACCAAATATCTGTGCAGTAAATGGCATAGTATTTAAATACTTAAAGGAAAAGTTAAATTAATTACAGGAAGAAGTAGAAATAAAATTAAATAGTGGCATATATCAGTAAAATAAATAAAAATACCTATGAGCTCAAATTAGGAAGATTAATTTCAGTCATAATCTATAACATGAACTTTATTTCATACTCAAAGTTTAGTTCTAGTATAATCTAGTTCATGAACTGACATGATCATAATTCAACTTGACTTTCAGAAAGTAGTTTTCAGAGGCTGAGAGAAAATAAAAGTAAAATCCAATGACCTAATATTTTGCAAGAGAAGTCAGCCCAAAGGAGAAGAAAAGTTTCTAAGAATGAAATTCCAAATATATAAGCAGAAGTTATTTTAATGAAAGAAAAGAGTATCTACTTAAAGTAACTTATGTACAAGGGAACTCCTCAAGAGCCAAATAAAAGCGATTTCTAAGACAAGTATAGAAATGGGAAGCAAACACTGAATATAGAGCAGGAGTTCTTAACCCTTTTTTTCTGTCATAGATTTCTTTGGAAGTCTGGTGAATCCTATAGACTCCTCAGAATCATGTTTTTAAATGCAATAATTACCTAGAATTATAAGGAAAATCAATTACATGGATATAAAGATAAAAATTTTTCCATATAAATTCAAGATCACTTGAGATTTGTCCTTGGACCACAGATTAAGAATTCTTGCAACAGAGATGCATGGTCCTGTAAGAATTATGTCAGCAAAATTAAAGGGCAGACTGAGCTATGACTCAATGAATACTAAAGGCAAAAATTTTAAAAAAAGGAAAAAATTTTGAATATGAAGTTATGAGCAAGAGCAGGATCAAAGAGCAGAGAGGACATTGCTTGGGGGTAACCAGGTTAATATCAGGTTAAGGAGACAGTTGAGCTACTTAACTCCTATTTATGTTTTCTCTTCCAAAGAAGAAAAATCTTTTGATGGAAAAGGATAGAAGACAAATCATTAGCAAGGAGTGGAAATTCAAGTTCAGTGAAGATATGATCAGATAGTATTAAATTGTCCTTAAAGAGCTCAAACCTGTTGAACTATGTCTCAGGACACTAAAAGAATTGAAAAGTATGTTGCTAGGTTTCTGTTGTTGTTCTTTCAAAGATAAAATGTAACTTATGTCAAGTGTTCTGCAAACCTTTTTTAGAACCATCTAAATGTTAATTATTGATAAGTCAATAAGTATTTATTTCATGCCAACTAAGTGACAGGCATTGTGCTAAATGCTAGGGATACTGAAAAAAGAAAAAAACAGCCTTTGCCCTAGAGGAGTTTACACTCTAATGGGAGAAACCTGCAAAAATACTTATCACCAAGGATAAATAATCAACAGAAGGAAGGTACTAGAATTAAGAAAAGATTGACAAAGGTATCCTGTAAAAGGTAGGTTTTTAACTAGATTTGAAGGAAGTCAAGGAAGTCAGAAGGCAAAGATGAATCATTTTACGCATGAGGGACAGAGTGAGAATACACAGAAACTTGAAGATAGAGTTGCTTGATGGAGGGGAGAGCATTTAAGGTAGAAAAAATTTTAAAGATGGGGTAGGTTATGAAGGACATTTTAATGTTAAACTGAGGGTTTTATACTTGATTCTGAAGGTGATCGGGAAGCCCTGGAGTTTAATAGGGCATGTCATGATCAGACTTGTACTTTAGGAAATCACTTTTGAAGATAAATGGAGGATGGATTGGAGTAGGGAGAGATGACAGGCAGATCCACAGCAGACTATTGCAGGAATCTAGGTTTGAGGTGATAAGGCATTGCACCAAAGTCGTAGCACCATCAGAGGAGATAATAGGGAGTATTTGAGATGTTGCAAAAGTAAAATCGATAGTCATTGGCAACAAACTGGATATAAAGCATGAGGAACTGAGGAATCTGATAAGAAGAGAACCAAAAAAGAATACTGTACTGAAAATGAAGAGAAAAAAGAATATTAAGGAGAAAAAAAGATGATCAATGAGGTCAAAGGCTACAGAGAATTCAAGAAGGATGGAACTAAAAACTCGAGTTTCAGCTAGGTGGCTCAGTGGATAAAGACCCAGGACTGGGGTCAGGGGTCCTAGGTTCAAATCTGGACTAAGACATTTTCTGATTGTACGACTCCAGGCAAGTCACTTAACCTCCATTGTCTAGCCATTAACACTCTTTTGCTTTAGAACCAATACATAGTATTGATTCTAAGATGGAAGGTTGGGGCTTTAAAAAAAAGAGAGCCACTGTTTTGGGCATTGAATGATTGGTAACTTTGGAGAGAGTAATTTCAGATATGTTAAGGCAGGAAGTAGATTGTAAGAGATTAAGAAGAGAATGAGAAAAGAGAAATTGGAGGTACTTATTATCCACTTTTTTTAGTTTAACCATAAATAGCTGGAGAAATTTGAGACAACAGTTAATAGGGATGGATGAATCAAGTAAGGAGTTTTTGAGGATGGAAGACACCACGGGCATGTTTGTAGGAAATAGTGAAGAAGCCAGGAGACAGGGAGAGATTGAAGATAAGAGAAAACTGGGCATGACAGAGAGGGGAATCTGCTAGGGGAGGCAGAATGAGATCTCTTATACAAATAGAGGGTTTGCTTTAGCAAGAAGAGCCACTTCTTCATGTGAAATAGGATGAAAGAGAAGATAGAGGCAGAAATTATCTGAATGATATAAGATAAAGAGGAGAAAAGAGGGAGCTCTGAGAAAATATCCTCAATTTTTTTCAGTAAAATATGAAGCAAGGTGAGGGTGTGAGGGAGTCATGCAAGGTCTGAAGAGATATGAAAGGATTTGGAAGAGCTACTGTTGTGAATGGAATAGTGAGTTAATTAGGGAACTGTAAAAGAATTGCCTAGCAGCAGTGAAGACCCAGTTGAGATTATGTATCAGAATCAAGACAATTGCATGATTTTCTCCACTTTCATTCAGCAGTATATGTATGAGATTGATATTTCTATATGGACAGATAATTCAAGACTGAGGATTAGCAAGGCACTGAAATAATAGGTCAGAGTATCAAAATAAACACACTGATTTTAATGATCTCTTAATTGAAGATAGCACTATATTCTTTCAAGTTCTGAGCAGTTTGTCTAATCCTGAAAGATGTCTTTAGACTACAGTAACAGTTAGAAATCTTCCTGAAGGCCTTCAAAGTCTTTGGTATCTTCTAAAATTTCATAGAGAAGGTATATATATTCAGTTGCAGTCTTAAGAATGTGAACTTTATTGGGTTTCCTGTCTTTGGGAAAAAGTGGCACAATGGTCTTCAATTTGGAAAATCCACAATTTAGATTTTTTTTATCTTCTGCTCCTTGGTGCTGGCCACCTACTACTTCTCTAGAACCTACTTCAAGTCCTCAGTGCAGATGGAGGTGCCAGGTGGCTGCCTCTTTCTTTATCCAGCTGATGGCTGATAATAGGCTGGATCCCAAACTGTTGTGATTTCTCCTGGAAAGCTAACAACAGCAACAGAAAGTAAAGCTAATATCAGTCTAGCACCAAGAGCTGGAGCCTTCTCTGGGGATCTCAGGAACTATCCATAAAGATTCTGAGCTTCAGAACAAAATCATTTCAGTAGCATTGTACAAACTTGTGAAGATTTTTGTTTAACTTGGTTCTCCAATTGGTTGTCATTTAAATGACTTAAAAGAACCATAAGCTCATAAATATTATCCCAAAAGGACTTCTAGATCCCTTTACAGATGAAGAAATAAGTTTAGTGACAAGTGACAGGAAGATTTTTTTTCTTTAAGTAACTCATTTATTTTGGTAAATGGAAGAAATCTGATTTCTCTACTTTTTACATTAGTTTCATACTGCTTGCCTGGATATTGTAAGAGGTTGAACTCAAGGTCATGCCATCTCTTTCTGCTATCTCATGGGCTTCTGCCACATAGCTTTTAAATCCCTTTCTGACCCAGTTTTCCACTGTGCTTGAATAAACAATTCTCATGCAATTAAAGCCTATCCTGGGCCCTAGATCAAGGTCAACCATTAATACTAACAATCTTGGCTCCTATTTCATCCAGTTTGCAATCAATTTCCTATTGTTGGTTTAAGATTCATTTATATCATGAAGGGAGATGTCAATAGCAATCAATAGTGTATCACATTCCCCTCTTCCCCCAATAAAAAAGAATAGGGTAATGGGGCTTTTTATATATTACGCTGACTATGCAGCCACAGCCAATCAAAAAGACTCCTTATTTACCACACATTTAACAGACTGGAACCAGTTAAAGAATTTCTGTGCATGCTCCAAATTTCTCCAAGGCAATTCCATAATACTATATCTAATAATTACTCTTTCAGATTCTTCCATGTGAGGAATTAATCAGCCAAGCTCTCTAGTGTTTGTTAATAAGATCCAGATTCATTGGCCAGCATCCTATAAGGTCCTACATCTGTACAGCCCTTTATTATTTTTAAACTTCTTTTGAACACAGTTAATTGCCAAATTTGTGTTATGAGTTTAAAGGCAAATCACCACCTGGCTGGGCCTCTTTTTCCTTATTTGTAAAATAAGGAGGTTGGACTACATCAGAGATATTAAATAGGAAGGTCACTGGTGACATTTTTCCCCCGTCCCCCTCCCAAAGTGTGGCTGAACCCAATTAAAATGTGTTGGAAAATAATTATCAAAATAATTAAAACTATGATAGATCACAGATAATGTTAATATGCGGTTTCCTAATTCAATATGCTGCCATAAGGATACTTTTGTATGGCCTGGTTTCTGTTTTAATTTGGTGACACTGGATTGATGAATTCTAAGGTTTCTTCTAGATCTATGATCCTACTTTTAACCTAGATGTCTTTGTGTGACTCAGCATATCTAAAAATAATTTTACTCAAGGATTTAATAGTTGGGTAGAATGTGAAAGGGATGAATTCATCCATAAAACAGGAGATAGCCAAGTGAATTAAAAACCAGAATCCTAAAATATGTAGTTTAAGGAAACACATTTGAGGCAGGGAGACACACACAGAATAAAGGTAACAGCCTGGAACAGAATTTATTGTGCATCATCTGAAGTAAAAAAACAAAAACAAAAACTAGGAGTAGCCATCATGATCTCAGACAAAGCTAAATGAAAAATATATCTGATAAAAAGAGATAAAGACGGAAATTACATCTTGCTAAAAGGTTCTATAAACAATGAAATAATATCAATACTAAATATATATGCACCAAATGTTATATTCTCTAAATTTTTAAAGGAGAAACTAGATGAACTTCAGGAGGAAATAGACAATAAAACTATACTAGTGGGGTACCTCAACTTCCTCCTTTCAGATCTAGATAAATCAAACCAAAAGAGTAAATAAGAACTAAAGGAAATGAATGAAATATTAGAAAAGTTAGAACTAATAGATCTCTGGAGATAATTGAATAGGATAGAAATGAATAGACCTTCTTTTTAGTATCACATGGTTCCTACACAAAAATTGACCATGTATTAAGGCATAAAAACTTCACAAGCAAATACAGAAAAGAAGAAATAATAAATGCATCTTTTTCAGATCATAGCACAATAAAAAATTATAATCAAGAAAGCTCCTTAGAAAGACAAATCAAAAATTAATTGGGAGGCTAAATAATCTAATGCTAAAAAAGAGGTGGGTCAAAGAACAAATTAGAGAAACAATACATAATTTTATTAATGAGAATGACAATGAGGAGACAACTTATCAAAATTTATGGAATACAGTCAGAGCAATACTTAGAGAAAAATGTATATCTCTAAATGCTTACATCAATAAAATAAAGAAAATGCAGATAAATGAATTGGGAATGCAACTAAAAGAAAAGAAAAAGAATAAATTTAAAATCCTCAATGAAAGACTAAATTGGAATCCTAAAAATTAAAGGAGAAATTAATAAAATTGAAAGTAAGAGAACTATTGAGTAATAAATAAGGAGTTGTTTTTATGTAAAAATAAATAAATAAAATAGACAGAGCATTGGTTAATTTGAATTAAAAAAGGAAAGAAGAAAATAAAATAATCAGCATCAAAAATGAAAGGGTGAATTTACCACCAATGAAGAGGAAAATAAAGCAATCATTAGGAGCTATTTTGCCCAATTATATGTCAATAAATCTGACAATCTAAGTCAAATGGAAGAATATTTACAAAAATGCAAATTGTCCAAATTAACAAAAGAGGAAATAGAATACTTAAATAATCCCACCTCAGAAAAAGAAATTGAACAAGCCATGTAAGAAAAAATCCCCAGGACTACATGTCTTCACAAGTGAATTCTATCAAATATTTAAAGAACAATTAATCCCAATACTACATAAACTACTTGGGGAAAATAGGCAGAGAAGGAATTCTACCAAAATCTTTTTATTAAACAAATATGATACTGTTACCTAAGCCAGGAAGAGCTAAAATAGAGAAAGAAAATTATAGGCCAATTTCATTAATGAAAATAGATGCAAACATTTTTAATAAGATAGTAGCAAGGAGATTACATCAATATAATACAAGGATCATTAACTATGACCAGGTGAGATTTACATTAGGAATGTAGGACTGGTTTAATATTAGAAAAACAATCAGCATAATTGACCACATCAGTAACCAAACTAACAGAAATCATATGATTATCTCGATAAATCCAGAAAAAGCTTTTGACAAAGTACAACACCCATTCCTATGAAAAACACTAGGAAGCATAGGAATAAATGAACCTTTCCTTAAAATGATAGGTAAATCTGCCTAAAACCATTAGCAAGTATCATCTGCAATCGAGATAAGCTAGAAGTTTTCCAAATAAAATCAAAGGTGAAACAAGGATGCCCATTATCACTACTATTATTTAATATTGTATTAGAAATGCTAGCTTTAAGAATAAGGATAGAAAAATAAATTGAAGGAATTAAAGCAGGCAATGAGGAATCTAAACTCACACTTTTTGCAGATGATATGATAATATACATAGAGAATCCTAGAGAACCGACTAAAAAACTAGTTGAAATAATAACTTTAGTAAAGTTGCAGGATATAAAATAAACCCACACAAATCATTAGCATTTCTATATATTACCAACAAAGTCCAGCAGCAAAAATTTGAAAGAGAAATTCCATTTAAAATCACCATAAACAATATAAAATACCTGGGAATTTATTTGCCAAGGCAAATACAAGAATTACATGAACACAATTATAAAACCCTTTTCACGCAAATAAAGCCAGATCTAAACAATTGGAAAATATTAATTGCTTGCGGATAGTCCAAGCTAATAAAATAAAAATGATAATTCTATCTAAATTAATTAATTTATTCAGTGCCATATCAATCCAATACTAAATCATTATTGTATAGAACTTGAAAAAATAATAAAAAAAATTCATCTAGAAGAACAAAGGTCAAGGATATCAAGGGAACTAAAGGGAAAAAAATGTGAAAGAAGGTGGCCTATCAGTACCAGATTTCAAACTGTATTAGAAAGCAGCAGTCATCAAAACAATCTGGTACTAAGAAATAGAATGGTGGATCAATGAAGTAGATTAGATACACAATATACAGGGGCAAATGACTTTAGTCATCTAGTATTTGATAAACCCAAAGATACCAACTTTATAAATAAGAACTATTTAACAAAAACTGTTTGGAAAACTGAAAACTAGTATGGCAGAAGCTGGGTATAGACCAATATCTCACACCCTATACCAAGAAAAGTTCGAAATGGATATATGATTTAGATAAAGATTGATATCATAACTAAATTAGGGGAACACAGAATAGTTTGCCTAGCAGATCTTTGGAGAAGGGATGAATTTATTACCAAACGAGAGATAGAGTATTATAATATGTAAAATGCATTTTTATTATATTAAATTAAAAAACTTTGTACAAACAAAATCAATGTTGTAATGAGCTTTTTATTTCTTACCTTCTTGATTAGTTGGAGAGAATTTGGATCTAAAAATAAAATAAAATTGAATAAAAAATATAAGAGCTGGCTAGGCTGATTTGCCTTGTCAGCTGAGGCAATGTGAGTTGTTTTTTGGTAAGCGTGTTCTCATTAGATGATACAAGATCATGGTAAGTCAATAGCTAGTTGGGCTGATTTGTTATGCCCAGAAATAGCCAGGGTGATAAGTTTGTTTTGTTTGGCTTAATAGAAGGTAATTCAGTTTAGATAATTTAATAGTTTTACACTTTTACAAAGCATTTTTAAGGGTTATTATAAGTTTAAAGAGCTATTAAATGCTATATTGGTTTGAAAAGAGAAGAGGATTTGCCCACCTGGAGAGTAGAAAGGATCAGCAAACAAAAAGCAGAGAAGCAATTTCATGTAGAGCAGATGTTCTTGCATGGATTAGTTATATTAAACTTTGCAGTCTAGTGTTGTAAATTACCAGAAGCACATGGGTTTTCCTCCCATATATATTTCTCTGACAAATGTCTGAATGTGCCCACTCTTTTCTACAGTTACTGAGTGTATTTATTGGTGGAAGAGGGTGATCCAAGATTATATGTGCATTATATTTTATTATTTATGTGCAGGCTTTAATATATGAGTACCTATGATATTATTATTTTAACCTTATTAGTGAGTGTCTATATTTAATAGTGAGTAGTATAATTATTGTGTTGGCCTTTTGTGTAAAAAGAAAAATATAACCGAGGACTTAAAAGTTAAAATGAAGAGTAAAACTGGTATGTTCTCCTGTGGCAGAACTACCCCAAGGACCTGAAAAAGGTTTGAGTTTGACTGCATGATGATGGTTGTGAGACAGTGCAGAGTCAGTGGAGATATACCCTCATACATCTTTTACATTTGAATGTAACTGCTAGCTTAGCATTTTCTATGCCGTTGTTAACCTAGTATATCTATGTTGGGTCTGTGGGTCCAGATGCCATCCAGGAATCTGTGATTCTACAATGTTTCCTTTTCATATTTCAGTTAATTTCAACAACAGCGCTGTTATTCTCCCAGTTTTATGGTTAGATACCTTGGAGTTATCTTTGAGTACACCATCTTTATTCTATTAATGAATATAGAGCAGTGATGGGCAAACTTTTTAAAGAGGGGACAAAGGAAAGGAAATGCTCATCTGTCAGTCTGCTTCTAAGGCAACTCTTTTGAAGTTTCATTGTATTGTATCCTACTCATTGGAGTCAGATAAGGAATAATGTCAGGAGGCAGAATAGAACATTTCAGGGGGCCACACCTGGCCCGCGGGCTGTAGTTTGCCCATCACTGATATAGGGTAAAAAGGCCTCAGTTTCCATTATCTATAAACTTGAAGAAATTGAATTAGATGATCTTTAAAGTTCTTTCCAGTCCTAACTATATATGTCTATTTTTTCTTCATTAACAATCCCACATATCTTTTTCTTCCTTTCCATTCCCAATGCTTCCAAATTAATTTAATCCTTTTTACTTTAACCCTTGGACTACTACAAAAATCTCCCAACTAGAATATTTTTGGTGCCTTTTTTTAAAAAATCATAATTATTTCCAAATATAACCTCACTCCCTATCTTCCACTGAACCCTCCCTTTTTAGAAAGAAGAGTTTGTTTTGATAGGGCCTGTTTTTCCCCTCCTGATGAAGAAACTCCAGCTACTGAAGCATGTTGGCACTTGCTCTGCCATTTATAATCTTTGAAAGCTGCCTGGGGTTCTGAGAGATTGAGGTATTTGTCCAGGATCACACAGCATATTTCAAAGATAACTCAAAAATAGAATAAAGATGGTGTACTCAAAAGATAACACAGCATATAACTCTTAGTTATATCTTTCTTCCTCCAACAACAACAACAACAAAGTAGTTAAATAAAGTCTGTTTCAAAATATATGGAACGTTCCACACCCATTACACAACTTCTCCATCATAAAAGACAAAGATGTTTTGTTATTTAATCTCTGGGGATCAAGATTAGTCATAGCAAGTAATTTGAATTTAGCTGCCTTTTAATGTTGTTTTCATGTACATTATTGTAGTCATTATGCAGAGTTCTTTTGATTCTTCTTTCTTCTCTTTACAGAAAATCATGTAAATCTTCCTAAGTTTCTGCTTATTTCATGAATTAACTGTTTAATATATCAAAATAGTAATTCATCACATTTATATCCATTTCATAATTAATACATCCCTGATCTATTTCCAATATTAGGCTCTCATAAAAAGAGTTGCTATGATGGTTATTTATTGTGCCCATATTGTATATATCTTGGTAGGAGGAAGAAAAAGAAATCAATTAAAGGATATAATTGAAGCATTTTTTAAATAAACAAGAGAATAGGAGGAAGGACAAAAAAGGACAAACATGACAACTTTGAAAGCTTCATGTTGAATTTATTATGCATTTTAAAGAAAAGTGAAGGGACAGCAAGGTGACTCAGGAGATAGAGAGCCAGGCCTGGAGACCAAAGATCTTAGGTTCAAATCTGAATTCAAATCAGATATGTCCTAGTTATGTGATCCTGTTAAGTCACTTAAGCATCATTGCCTATCCCTTACCACACATTTGCTTTGGAACAGATATTTAGTATCTATTCTAAAACAGATGATAAGGGTTAAAAAAGAAAAAGAAAAACAAGCTATACATAATAGTGACTTACAATTTCATGTAGAATCCTTTAATTGATTCTATTATGTATATGAAAATGCTCATCTTACATGGTATTTATTAAGTTTGGAATTTAAAACAGCAAGAAAAAACCTGAGGATCCTCTGATCCATCTAAACTGGTCTACTCACTAACCTTTGAACATGACTCACACCTTCCTCTCTCCATTTTTCTGTTCATGACATTCATCATGTATAGAATTCACTTAGTTCCCTTCCTCCGTTGTCATCTATTATCCTTCAAGGCTGAAATAACTTTTACCTACTGCTTCACTACAATGATCTTTACCTTCTGTGAAGTCCTTTATTACTTCTTGTCCTAACCATTCATATTTGCACTTATCATGCATAAATCTTGTATTTTAGTCATTTTTATGTTCCTTCCCTTTCCTTCCCTTCCCTTCCCTTTCCTTCCCCTTCCTTTCCCTTCCTTTCCTTTCCTTTCCTTTCCTTTCCTTTCCTTTCCTTTCCTTTCCTTTCCTTTCCTTTCCTTTCCTTTCCTTTCCTTTCCTTTCCTTTCCTTTCTTTTCATTTCCTTTCCCTTTCCTTTCCTTTCCTTTCCTCCCTTTTTCCTTTCTTCTTTCATTTCTTCCATACTTAATGATGACCGTAATAGCCATTAATTAACATGAACATTTCCATATACAAATAAAGAGAGAAAAAGAATATTGTATATACAACTATGAATCTATCTTGTACAGCCTGGTTTTCTTCCAAGTATACAATACATGGTAGTATCAATACTGCCTAACTCGTACTTCTCAATGATATGTTATAATAATTCTTACTCATGGTCATTATTGAAAATATATTGTAATCTACTTGTATCAGTCATACTTCTCGTGATTGCCATTTGGGTCACCTGTTATTTTGCTTCTTTAGAGACTAGGGTATTCCAATATTCGCAAGTATACATTATCACTATGAAAACATTGATATAAGAAAAAATTGATTTTTATGTCAAGAATCAGCTGGGAATCATTAAAAGCATTATATGATTTCTCAAGTATGACTCAGCCTGATTTCTTCTTCCTACTTAATTCTGGACCCTGCTAATTATCCGTCTTCAGTGTTTGTCCTAGAGATGTATGTACTGAATTTCTAACTAAATGGTCAGCCTATCCAACTATATTGTATAGACTAGAGAATAGGCCTCTTTCCCCCCTGCCACCTCCCCCTCCCCAAATCCCACTGTCCCATTTATTTAGTTTTTCTTGTATGGATGATTAGGTTTCTCTCTTTTGAGTGAGAGAGGGACCTACTTGGCTCCAAGGGGGCAGAAGTATGAGCAATGGGTGGAAACTGCAAAGAGGAAAGTTGAAGATTGATATAAAATAAAATAAAATGAACTGATATAAAATGATTTAAAATTGATATAAAATAAAACTCAAGCTATCCAAGAATGGAAGGGCTGCCAGAGGAGGTAGTGGGTTCTTTCCTCACTGGGGGTCTTTAAACAAAGACTGAAATACCCCCTGGTATAGCAGAGTCACTGCTATACCAAAGAGTTGGTGCTCTGAGCTCTCTTGAATTTCACTAAGTAACTCCTTAGCTTTGAATCTATTCATACTGGGGCTGACTTAGATTCAAAGCTAAGGGAGCCTAACTTCTTGTTGTGATCCAAGTAAGATTTTTACCTAAAATTGAGGGGATGTTCATTAATTTGGAAATGGCTGAACAAGTTGTGGTATGTGATTGTAATGGAATACTATTATACTATAAAAACTGATGAGCAGATCAATAACCATATGAAAAAATGTTCTAAATCCTTCTTGATTAGAGAAATGTAAATTAAAACAAGACCTCACATCAAATTGGCCAATATGACAGTAAAGAAAAGTGATAAATGTTGAAGGGGATGTGGAAAAATTGGATCACTAATGCATTGTTGGTGGAGTTATAGACTGATCCAACCATTCTGGAGGCAAATTTGGAATTATATCCAAAAGGCTACAAAACTGTATATATTCTTTGATCCACTGGGTCTGTATACCAAAGAGATGTTAAAAAAAGGGGGAAAGGACCAATTTGTAAAAAAAATATAGAAGCTCTTTGTGGTGGTAAATAATTGGAAATTGAGGGGATATCCATCAATTAGGGAATGGCTGAACAAAATGTGGTATATGTTGGTGATGGAATACTATTGTACTATAAGAAATGATAAGCAGGATGATTTCAGAAAAAGCTGGAAAGATCTACATGAACTGATGCAGAGTGAAATAAGCAGAACTGGGAGAACATTGCACACAATAACAATATTGTACAATGATTATTTATGAAAACTTGGCTACTCTCAGCAATACAATGATCTGGGACAACTCCAAAAGGTTTATGATGGGGAATGCTATCCACTTCCAAAGAAACAATGGTTGGAGTCAGATGCAGATCAAAGCATGCCATCTTTCACATTAGTTTATTTATGGTTTTATTTGGGGATATTGGTTTTCTATGGGTACTGTATTATAATAATGACCAATATGGAAGCAAGTTTAGCATGATAATACATGTATAACCCAGATCAAATTGCTTACTGTCTCTGGGGGGTAGGAAGGGCAAGGAGAGAAGGGAGTAAGGGAGACAATTTTGGATCTTATACTTTGGGGAATTGTGTGTTGAAAATTGTTATGTGCAATTGGGAAAAAATATCTTTGAATAAAAAAAAAAGAAAAAGAAAGAAATGATGAGCAGGATGATTTTAGAAAAATCTAAATGGACTTACTTGAACTGATGCAAAGTGAATAAGAAGAACCAGGAAAACATTGTACATAGTAACAGCAATATTCTATGATGGTCAACTATAAATGGCCTAGCTATTCTCAGCAGTACAATGATTCAAGACAATTCCACAAGACTCATGAAGAAAAATATGATCCACCTTCAGAGAAAGGACTGATGGAGTCTGAACATAGATTAAAGCATTTTATTTTTTATTTTATTTTCTTCCTGTTTTTGTTGTTGTTTGTTTTGCTTTATATGAGTCTTCTTCCACAACATAACAATATGAAAATTTATGTTTTCATAATCAGACAAATATAACCTAAATCAAATTGCACCACCTGAGAGAGGAGGAAGGGGAGAAAGGAAGGGAGAAAATCTGGAACTCAAAATTTTAGAAAATTAACGTTAAAAATTGTTATTACATGTAATTGGAAAAATAAAACATAATGTATATATATATATATATATATATTTAATTAAGGGGAAAAATAAAATATTTGCCTTGACTCCTGAATGGTAGCAATGTCTACATTTCACTTTCTCTCATTATTGACCCTACACCCCTCCAGGGGGAGACATCTTGTGAAAAGTCAGGGATTGGGTTCATCTTCTGGCTGGTAGTTATCTACTATGTGAATGTCAGAGTAGTGGCTAAAGACTCCTTTTGCCAGGTCTCTGCTAAAACAGCTTGAACCTGTTGGTAAGGGTAGCCCATTGTTGCAATTTGGAAATCAACAAATGTTGATTGACTTCATACAAATTTAAGAAAGTGAGGGAGAAAATGTTTAATCAAGAGGATAAAAGTGTGCTCTGAGTATATTCATTTCACTCACTCAGAGCCCATATTTTTTGGTAAATAAATTTTTACTAAAATTTGGTAAATTTGGTAAATAAATATTTACCAGCGCACCCCTGACCTGGCCTCCACCAAAGACCCAGAATTAAACTCTTGTAATTTACAAGGTCGGTTCCCTTGGATCAAGCAAAGAAACACAAAGCAGAAAAGGCAGTTAGAGGACCAGGCTCCAACTTGCCTGGCTAAGCCCCTCTGTTCTAGCTGCTTATATGGTGGCAACTGATATAACTCTTGAGACAAAAAGTCACACCTCCCTCAAACTTCATGGAAAGTGTCAGTTACATGTTGCTACTTGGTGAGTAGTAGGTAGGTGGTGGGGTGGATAGAGCCAAGCCTGGAGTCAGGAAGACTCGTTTTCCTGAGTTCAAATTAGGTGTCAGCCACATACTAGTATGACCCTGGACAGGCAAGTCATTTAACCCAGTTTGCCTTAGTTCATCATCTGTAAAATTAGCTGAAGCAGGAAATGGCAAACTACTCTAGTATCTTTGCAAATGAAGTAAGAGTTGGACCAACAACCAAACAATTAGAGAACTATGACATGAAGGGTAGACGGAAGAAATGGCAGGAGTGGATTTATTTCCCTTTTAAAGTTCCATTGAGTCATCAGCTTATCCTTCTCTGGTAGCCAATGAGGGAATTCTTCAACCAGAGTCAAGTCAAACCTGGCCACTGAGAAATAGCTTGAGAGTTCTTCATTCCAAAAACCTCTAAGCCAGCTTGATGAATGCCTTTTCATGTCAGGAATATTAGAGTGAAGATCCTTTTTCAGTTCTGAGATCCCTTCCAACTCTGAAATTCTGTCATTCAGTAAGTCATGGTTTTCATAATGTATATGTGTATCCTCATCTATAAAATGAATGGGTTGGGCCAGATAGCCCCCAAATTCCATTCTAGGTCTAGATCTCTGATCTTACCATCCTATTTTAAAGGAATTGCCCCTTTTGAAAACCCAGAAGACCTATTCATAGACATTAAGTTGTGAGGAATTAAACTAACTGTAAAAATGCAAGGACAACTACGGTTCCGGGTTAAGATGGCGGCAGAGTAAGAAGCAACTCTTAACCTCTCCTGACCGAAACACACAAAACTCCTCAAGGGGACATAAAAACAAGTCCAGACGAACGGAGGAACCCCACAACAGGGCACAGCGTGGAAGGTACGTGGAATCGAGACATCTCCAGGCTAAAAAGGGCTCTCACTCAATCGCAAGCTGAGCAACCGCCCCACCCCCACCCCCTCCACACTCACCTATAGCTCCGAACCCAGCTAAAAAGAAATAGGGCAAGTTTGGGGCACCCATCGAGTCATCGGCAGCTCCGGGACCTGTTCCTGAGAGCAGCAAGACTTAGGACCCCATTAAGTCAAAAAAAGCACGCGAAATCTGAGCACGCGGGAGCAGAGAGTGGACGCTGGGCGCGTGCCCGCTGAGCAGAGGCGTGGGTGGAGGCAAACACAGCCAGGAACTAAAGCCTAAGTGGGGAACCAGTGCAGACGGGTATACGACTGTGGAAGTAGCTCCCTGAGACTTGTAAAGGAACCTCCTACAGAGGATCAAGCAAGGGAATCCACCAGGGGGCTTGACCTTGGAAAAAACTAGAACTCAGACCTCAGGAGCCAATAGATCTCAGACAGACACTGAGAGCGAGGATAAACCTGAGAAGCTGCTGGGCTAATGATGGCTAATCAGTTACAGGAAATTCAGAAGAGAAAGAATAATAACAAAAAAAAGAAGTCTTTAACACTCGACAGCTTCTACACAGAGAAAATCCAGACAACCGAGCAAACAGAGGAGGAGAACAAACAACCATCCAGACCCTCCCCAAATAAGGAAAACTCCTCACAAGCTATGGAAGAGTTCAAATCTGAGATTCTGAGGAAAATGGAAGAGATCTGGCAAGAAAATAACAGCTTAAAAGGTAGAATCTTGCAACTGGAAAGCGAGGCTCAGAAACCAAATGAACTGATAAGCAAATTGAACACAAGAAATGACCAGATTGAAAAGGAATACCAGAAGATTATGGCCGAAAACAAGAAGATTATGGCCGAAAACCAAAAGATTATGGCCGATTACCAGAAGATTATGGCCGAAAACCAAAAGATTATAGCCGAAAATCAATCCCTAAAGGCTAGAATTGAGCAAGTAGAAACTAATGATCTCTCAAGACAACAAGAACAAATAAAACAAAGCCAAAAGACTGAAAAAATAGAAGGAAACATGAAATATCTCAATGAGAGAGTGACAGACCAAGAAAACCGGTCTAGAAGAGACAATTTGAGAATAATTGGTCTTCCAGAAAAACCAGAAATTAATA
>NC_058132.1:142318554-142374736 GCF_016433145.1 Gracilinanus agilis
CATCCCCCCCCCACCCCCACCCCCGCCCAGTTTACCTTTCTTTGTTTTAAATGTTTTCTTTGTCTTTAGAAACTATACTAACAATAGGTGGTTACAAATCTGGGTGCATTCATTAGAATTATAGTAGGAGGAGACTGATGATTAATATTTCAGAAGAGGAAAGAGAAATTTAAAACTGTGCTTGTCTATCCTGAGGGGAAGAACCTAAAAAGATAAATAATTATAGATTCTTTTTGTTACAATTTTTCAGAGCAGAGGAAGGAGGTTTATATAATATAAGGACCTCCCAGTAGACATTGAGTCAGTAGTAGGGTGAGGAAGGGAGTAGGAGTGGGTGAATAATTCTGTTCACCAAAATGGCCCCCTACTGCTATACTATGTGAAATTCAAACTCATTAGTCTAGTATTCCAGGCTCACAGCCACCAGCCATAAGTCCTATTCTTTCACTACAGACCCTCTGTGCCCCAGCCAAACAAGAATACAGATCCTCATTCTTCCTAATATTACCAGCTTTTGTGACCTCATTCATGCTATTCTGCCCACATAAAGTGCCCTCTTCCTCTCCCCTCCTCCCATCACTTTCTCTAGAAATCCTACCCATCATTTCAAGGTCCAACTCAAACTACCAAGAAGCCCTCCATGATCCCTTCAATTGGATTCAATCTCTCCCTTATCCAAACATCCCGAGTACTTCATATTCCCTTATCCCACTTTTCCTATTCTATTTTATAACCATGTGTCTTATCTTCCTAATGGATTTCTAGAGACAGGTTCTTTGACCATTGCCAGGATCATGTCTTGTGGGGCAGAGAATGGCCTCAGGTCATCAAGAATGCAGTCACAGCTGAACATCAGACTCAAATTGCCATTACCATTTCTCTCTTGGCCTTCTAAGTAAGTAGTAGTGAGACCTCCAGGCAATTCATGAGAGGAAACAGGAATACCCAGAAGGACACCCAAGCACTGCCTATAGCAGAATTTTAAAAACACAGGCTAAAGGGAAGATGCTTAGAGATCCCAATTCATAGTCCTCTTACTCTGAATTGACAGAATTATGAGGTTCAACTTTAGGAAAATATCAAAAATGAAGTATTTTTTGCTATAGAGCCAGGAGGGGAGGCTGTAGCAACTTGGGAAAAGTCCCTATGCACACAGACCTTGCTGCTGTAGGATCAGCAGATATATGTGATTGGCTGCGCTGGTATTTCCACAAGATTATTTAGGGGTGCCAGAGAGTAAGAAGAAGGAGTATGCAAGTGTTGATGGATTCTGGGCCAACGTTAATTTGGCAGTGAGGGAGAAGAAGGCACAAAGATGTTAGATCAAAAGTGGGAGTCAATGGATGTCACAGCGAGAATCAGGAGTTATGTACTTTCAGGGAAAGAGATGGGCAAGAGGTGCATGGTAAGGAATGCCCAAGGGAAAATATGAAAAGCAGAGAAAATCCCAAAGCCTTTGATCCTATGCAGCCCCTTTTAGTTTCTGTACTGACAGTGGCAGAAGGGACAGGTGTGCTAAGGATGGCTTAGTTTGGGGACTCCCTATAAACAATAGCCTAGCAATTGGTCTTCAGAATGAGAACTTCTCTTCCAGAGACTAAGCGTACTAAATCAGATGTGATGGTGGCATCTACTGCATATACATTTGTCCTATGTGACACCAGCTACTGCAAGAGCAACATTTAAAGTATCTGTTCTGTGTCACATATTGTGTCAAGTGCTGTAGTTACGAATATAGAAAAAGAAAGGCAGTCTTTGCTCTGATGGAGCTTGTCACTTAAGGGAGGAGACAACACACAAAAGGAAGCTAAAAAGGGATGGGGGGAGGGAAAAAGAAAGGCAGCTAGGTAGGAGGGGATGGCCAGCTTGGGAACCCTTTTTAAATGGAAGATTCAAAGCAAGTTCATTGCTCTGCCTTCCAGTTCTCCAATCCAAAGGTCAAAGGTGCTGAGGGGTATTAATGAGATGTGAGTGACATGACTGAAGCCACTGATGAACATCAGTTTCCTAATGAAGAGGTTCTGGGGAGCATAATGGACCCCAGTCCAAAGAAGTGTAGCCAGGAGGGAAATGAAATCAGGAACAGCAGAAGTCCACAACAGTTTATGTCCTTTCACCCCATGGAAAGACAGATTCACTTTCATGATTAGCCAGTGAGGAATTGTAATATATAATTAACCCACCAGGTGGCTCTACATACAATACACCAGCTCAAGAGTCTCAGCAAAGTTTCTCTCTGAAGTGTAGATTTTAAAAATCTATACATCAGAATCTACTCATCCCTCCAAACCAAGAGGTGGGCAAACAAGCAAGCAAGCAAGCGAACAAACAAACAAACAAAAAATGATCCTTCCTAATTGGGTTCTTAATGACAACTTTGAAAGTGACATAAAATTGTTCACCATTATTTTTTTTTAAGCATGATACAGAGCCTTAGAGCTTTCACTTCAACTCTGACAAATTTCCTAGCTCAGTCTTGATACTCTCCATTTATAATGCCTAGGCCAGTGATGGCAAACCTATGGCACACATGCCAAAAAGGGCATGCAGAGCTCTCTTTATGGGCACGCCTGCAGTCACCCACCAAAGTTCATTACTAGAAAGCCAGAGGAACTCAGGGAGGAGCTGTTCCCCTCCCCTCCCCATGCACCTGAGAACATTCCTCACTTTCCCCCATCCCACTGCCTAGCTGCCCAATTGGAGCACTTCCTTCCTCCTCTATGTAACAATTGGTCTGCAGGGGTGGCATGGGGGTAGGGCCTGGAACTACATCTCTAAAAGGTTTGCCATCACTGGCCTAGGCAATTGACTTTCTTTTCTTTTTTTTTTTCTTTTAAACCCTTACCTTCCATCTTGATTCTAATGCAGAAGAGAGGTAAGGGCTAGGCAAAGGGGGTTAAGTGACTTGCTCAGGGTCACATGGCTAGGAAGTGTCTAAGGTCACATTTGAACCCAGGATCTCCCATCTCTAGGCCTGACTCTCAATGCACTGAGCTACCCAGCTGGCCCTGGCAATCAACTTTCTAAAGCCACATAGTTTATTAGTCATAGCAGTATTAAAAAAAAAAAAACCCCGCCTCCTCTTTCTTAGGGTTTCAGAGGCACAATTCCAAATTTCACATCCTGTACAAGTCATGTGAACAATTAAGGGAAAAGATTGCGTGTCTAGGATCTGCCTGAGCTTACCTTTGCAAGTAAAGGAGAAACAGGGGAAAAGTAAGGAAACAAACCCAAAAGAAGCACAAAAGAAGAAATCTTGAAAATTAAAGAAGAAATGGATAAATTGGAAACTCAAAAGACTACAAAACTCAAATAAAAGCAAAAACTGGTCCTTTCAAGACTAACAAAATGCAGAAGAAAAGCAGCTGCTTGAACACATGGGTTGAGGCAGACATTATTGGGGATTTTTATTCGAAACTACCACACCAATGCAATGATCAACAATCTGGAAATAGGTCTTGATTAATGACACATGTTAAAACCAAGGGAAATGTGCATCGGCCAGGGGTGGAGGAGTGCGAGGGGTGAAGGGGAAAGTAGGAGCATGAATCATGTAACCATGTTAACTTTACTAAAAAATGAATGTTAATAAAAGTTTTAAAAAAAAAGACTAACAAAATGGGAAAACTTTTAACTTCCATGATTAAAAAGAAGAGATTAGAAAAACAAATGAACAATAACAACAAAAAAAGAAGAGAGTACAATTACAATAAATGGAGAAGAAATAAAAATAATTATGAGGACATACTATAAAGTTATATTTTGACACAACTAAGACTTCCCCAAAATAGATTATCTACAAAGACTTAACAAAATCAAATCATCAAATCAAATGAAAAATTTTTATTTTCTTTCTTGATCACCTCTCTAATTGTAGGGGAAAACAAAACCAAAACAAATTAAAAAAAGCTAGGTATATTTAAAAAACATAACAGATTCCTACATTGGCCACATCCAAAAGTGTATGATTCATTCATTCTGCATCTTACGTCCTTCACTTCTCTCTCAAGAAGTGGGTAACATACGTCATCACTGGTCCTTTGAACTTATAATTTAGTTTTTGTATAAGTCAGAGTTCTTGAAGTCTTTCAAAGTTGTTTGTCTTTAAGACATTCTTTTTTTGTATAAATTATTCTTCTGGTTCTTCTAACTTCATTCTGTATCAGTTCCCATAAGTTTTCCCAGGTTTCTCTGAAACATTTTGTTCATTGTTTCTTGTGGCACAATGTACTTTATTACATTCTTATGCCATATTTTGTATAATCATTTTCCAGTTGATTGATACCCCCTTATTTTCTAGTTCATTGCTACCACAAAAAGTTGCTATAAGTATGAGATCAGTTACTATGTAGCAAACACTGCATTAAGTTCTTGGGATACAAATACAAGAAAACAAGATGGTCCTTACTCTCAAGGTGCTCTTATTCTAATAGTGGAAAACAAGACATAAAGGGGATCTGGAAAGCAGAGGAGGATGAGGAAGTAAGACCCTTCAAAGAGTGGTTTGAGCCTATTAAGCCTTCTTTTGTTTTCCCTTGCCATCCTAAATCTCTTTTATCCTCCAATTGGCTCCAGGAAAATTCAACACTTTTATTTAAAAAAAATTCTGGACCATCCAACTTGAAAATAGTGAATGATGTTTTAAAAAATTACCCTTGTGGGGACATGAATAGGTAGTTTTCAGATAAAGAAATCAAAACTATCAATAAGCACATAAAAATGTTCTAAATCTTTCATAATTAGAGAAATGCAAATCAAAACAACTCTGAGGTACCACCTCACACCTTGCAAACTGGCCAAGATGGCAGCAAAAGAAAGTGATAAATTTTGGAGAGGATGTGACAAAATTGGGACACTAATGCATTGCTGGTGGAGTTGTGAATTAATCCAACCATTCTGGAAGATAATTTGGAATGATGCCCAAAGGGCTTTAAAAGACTGCCTGCCCTTTGATTCAGTCATACCACAGCTAGGTTTGTATCCCAATGAGATAATAAGGAAAAAGACTTATAGAAAAACATCTATAGCTGCACTCTTTATGGTGGCAAAAATTGGAAAATGAGGGGGTGCCCATCAGGTGGGGAATGGCTAAACAAATTGTGGTATCTGATGGTGATGGAATACTATTGTGCTAAAAGGAAAAATGAACTGAAGGAATTCCAAGTGAACTGGAACAACCTCCAGGAATTGATGCAAAGTGAAAGGAGCAGATCCAGGAGAACTTTATACCCAGAGACGGATACACCATGGTACAATAGAAAGTAACGGACTTTTCTACTAATAGCAATGCAATGACCCAGGACAATCCAGAAGAATTTATGAGAAAAAATGCTATCCACATCCAGAGAATGAACTGTGGGAGCAGAAACACAGAAGAAAAGCATTTGCTCAATCACATTGTTCGATGAGGATATGATTGGTGATACTGACTTTAAATGATTACTCCATTTTAAATAGTAATGATATGGAAATAGGTTTTTAACAATGATACATGTAAAATCCAATGGAATTGCTTATTGGCTCTAGGAGGGTGGAGGGAGGAGGGGAAAGAAAACATGAATCATATAATTATGGAAAAATATTCTAAATTAAATACATTTAAAAATAAAAGATAAAAATAAAGTGGTAACAGAAAAAATAAATAAAATTACCCTTGTAAAATATGGAACCATGCTCAAAGGATCATAAAACTATTCTTATCCTTTGCCCCAGCAATATCACTATTGGGTCTGTAGTAAAAAGATTAGTGATAAAGGGAAAAGGCCTACCTGTACAAAAATATTTTTAGCAGCTTTCTTTGCAGTGGCAAAGAATTAGAAACTATGGGGCTGTCCATCACTTGGGAAATGGCTGAACAAGTTGTGGTATATAGTGGTTCCATTGTACCATAAGAAATGAAAAGAATGAGTTCAGAAAAGCCTGGAAAGACTTATATGAACTGGTGCAAAGTGAAGTGAGAGCCAAGAGAACAATGTGTACAGTAAAAGAAATATTATTCAATGATTGACTGTGAAGGACTAAACCATTATCAGCGAAGCATGTTTCCAAGGTAGCCACAAGGGGCTCATAATAAAAAAATGTCCATAGCCAAAGAAGGAACTGCTGGAAACTGATTGTAGATCAAAGCACATCATCTTCCACTTCATTTCTTTCATGAGTTTTTATTGTATTTGTGATGTGTCTTCTATCACACATGAGCAATATAGAAATATGTATTGCATGAAAGCACTGGTGTAACTTATATCAGTCTATTTATCACTTCAGGGAGAGTAGGGAAAGGGAGAAAATCTGAATCCTGAATGTCAGAAAACAATTGTTATAATTTCTACAAGCAAACAAACAAATAAATAAACAAACAAACAAACAAATAAATAAAGGAGTGAATAAAAATTACCCTTGAGATGGTCCCATAGTAGCAGTTATCAATCTGATTTACATGCAGAAGATCTTGGGTTTGAATCCCAGTGGAACCAAACAAAAAGCAAAAGTGATTTGTTATTTGGGGGCAGCTAAGTGGTTTGAGAGTTAGGCCTAGAGACAGGAAGTCCTGGGTTCAAATGTGCCTCAGACACTTCCTAGCTGTGTGATCCTGGGAAAGTCACTTAACCCCCATTGCCTAGCCCTTACTGATCTCCTGTGTTGGTATAAACATGCAGTATTAATTCTAAGATGGAAGGTAAGGGTTTTAAGAAAAACAAAATTACCTTTGAATTCTTTTTGCCCAGACTTCATTTAAAAATTTTAAATTAATTTCTTCAATGATGGTAGTCTGTTTAGATATTAGGAATATGTTTATATTGAAATGACTTTAGAAGAGTATTTTCTTTCTCAATTTTTGAGAATAATTTGTACAGTATAGGTATTTATTGTTCTTTAAAATTGTGAGTTCCTTTACATTTTTATTTTTTAAATTATCATTTAGTGTTTTCCAAATTTTAGAACTGAATATGTAGATCACCAATCTCTATCTGTTTTACAGATGTTTGCTATTATTGGTATAATTTTTCCTCTGAGAGAAGTGCTTTAGCTGCATTCTATACATTTTAGTATGGCATTTCATCATTACTTTCACATATTGTTTTTGTGATTTGTTATTTGATCTACTCATTGTTTAGAATTTCATTATGTTTCATTATTATGTTTTTATTTATGTCTTTGTCTTTTATTTGTATCCAAGTATTGATTACTCTATTATTGCATTTTGATTTATACAGGATGTGTTCAATATTTTTACTTTTCTGCACTAATTTGCAATTTCTCTATGCCCTAAAATACAATCTATTTTTAGAAATGTGTCATGTGGCAGAAAAATATGCACATTTGTTAATGCTCCTGTTTTTCAGATGCCATAAAACTTTCAGCACTAATTCAGAGTCTGGACTATTGTAATAGCCTCCTAAGTGATCTCCCTGTTTCCTCTGCCTTCTCTTCAATCTATGTTCTATACAGTTTCCAAAATAATCTTCCTCACACATATAGGTGTGTCCTAATCATTCCCCTACTCAAAAACTTTGAGTAATTCCCTAATACATATAGAATAAATACAAATCGCTTACTTGCATTTATAGACATTGAAGGATCTCCATGGTCTGTCTTCTGCCTACCTTTTCAGCTTTATTTCCTGTGTGGTATATTGGAAAGAATGCCAGGCCTGGAGTTAGGAAGACTCATCTTCATGAGTTCAAGTTTGATCTTAGATCCTTCCTAGTTGTGTTGTCCTGGGAAAGTCACTTTAACTCTGCTTGCCTTCGTTTCCTCATCTGTAACATGAGCTGGAGAAGGAAATCGCAAATCACTCTAATATCTTTGCCCAAATGGGGACAAGAAGAGTTGGACATAATTGAACAATTAACCTTTCTTCATTTTTTTATTGCCGTGCAAAACACACCTCTATATAGATCATAGTAAGAGCATACTCATACATTACCAAAACCCCAAAATAAAATCATAAATCCACTGATGTGAAAGATGACTCCAACAGTTCTTTCTCTAGAGATGGGTAGCATTCCCTGTTATAAGTCTTTCAGGATTGTCCCAGATCATTGCATTGCTGAGAGTAGCCAAGTTTTCACTGATAATCATCATCCAGTATTGCTGCTATTGTGTACAATGTTCTCTCAGTTCTGCTTATTTTGTTCTGCAACAATTCCTGCAGATCTTTCTAGTTTTTTTCCTGAAATCATCTTTCTTACCATTTCTTATAGCACAATAATATTCCATCGCCAACATGTACCACAATTTGTTCAGCCATTCCCCAATTGATGGACATCCCCTCAATTTCCAATTCTTTGCCGCCACAAAAAGAGCAGCTATAGATATTTTTGTACAAGTAGGTGCTTTCCCCTTTTTTAACTCTTTGGGATACAGACCCAGTAGTGGCTTAAAAAATTAACTTTTGAGAACTCTAGATGGAGCCAGGAATTGGTGTTATGGGGAATAGAAAGTAAACCAGTATAACTAGATAATAGAGTCCATGAAGATAGGAGGGATCAGGTATGAAGGACTTTAACTTACAAATGACCAAATGTCAGTCCAGACCAGATAGTAGTATATCCAAATGGGCTCCTCCTGTAAGGCAAGCCTCAACCTACAAACACCTGACATAAATAATAGTTCACATTTATATGGTCCTTTATAGTTTACAAAGCATTTTTCATCTTGGTTATTATTCTCCTCTAACAGAACAGGAAACTGAGGCTCAAATAATTTAATGGTTTGTGGACAAACTACAAAGTTAAGTCCTCTTTCCATTTTTCCAGGCTGCCTCCCCCACCCTTTTATTTAATCAGTGACTGCTGACCACCCTACCATCCTATTACTAAAGCAGTTGCTGCTGTAGCAGCTGCTGTGTTTAAAAACACACATGTGAAGCATTTTTGGAGAATTCTGTGTTCAGAAGTGAAGGAAGAGAAGAAGCTGTGAAATGGAGGAATAGTTTATGGAGCTAATCTAGAGACAGACTCCTCCACAAAGCAGTTGTAGATACATAGTTGCTCCTTGGCTCTAAAATAACTTTCCTTCTGAATTTTTAACACTTCATTTTTGTAACTGTGCCTGAAACCCTGATAATATAGATTCATTAAAAAAAATACAAATACTTGAATGATCAAAGAGTTGTCAGTCATTTCTACTTTCATGTATATTCTAATTCCTAAAACTTAGCTTAATTTTGCCTTGCTGAGGAATATTACTTTGTGACGATGGAGAACTCTGGCAGGCAAGGCCTAGGTATGATGCCATTACTGAAGAGGTGCCTCTGACTAGAGAAAGAGGGAACAAAAAGGTGACAGGGAATCAAAGAGAAACTTTGACTATTAAACATTGGCCAAGGGCCAGTTTATTGCCCTGGAGAAGAAAATCTCTTCTTATTCTCTCCGTCTTTAACCCTACTGACCTGATTGGTTCCTTGTCCTAAGCACACCACATTTAGAGTATAGTATAATTAGTATGAGAATAGAGCTATGTTTTGAGTTAAATAGATTTTTGTGGGTTAGGCTTGGCACCTAATAAACACCATTTACAGCCATTGTTTCTTTGATTGATGGATTTTTATTTCTAAACAAATGACCTATAAATGAACTTATGGAACACAGACAGATTCCTTGCTAAATTAGGGACTCTTTTATTTTTTTGTTAATTTAAAATCATTAAAAAATTTTGTTAATTTAAAATCATTAAAAAGCTTCCAATTTAAAGCAAAGATAATTTGTATATAGATGTAAAAGGAGTTGAGACTTTTAAAAAATTAGTTTTTATGTGCACAGGTATCAGAAAAAAGGGATATGTCAGTATACATATGTCACAGCAAAAGTCCAAACTCCTCTAATGTCAATATCAGCATAATCCAAAAATATAGCAAATGTTTAAACTTTCCAAAAGCAGTTAATTTATTAACTAATCTCAAAGAAGTATTATTCACATGCTTGTATAGATGAGTAGTTTTGTTTAATGGTGCTAGTAAGGTGTTAAAATCTATTGTTTTATTTTTTCTCCAAAATTTAATAGTAGTCTGAACATGGGCCATAGTCATTATATATCCTGTTAATAAGTTCACAGATTTAGAGCTGGAAGGTACCTTAAAATTCCTCTAGTCCAACCCTTTCATGTTTATAGATGAAGCATTTAGTCCCAGAAAAGTGGGTACTTTCCTATGATCACATGGATAGTAAATGAGAGACATGGGATTTGAACTTAGGGTCTCTGAATCTAAATCCATTATTTGTTCCACTGAACCACACTCCTTCAATATATTTTTATTGCAAGTGTATAGGCTGAGTACTAGGCGGCACATCTATTGTCCAAAGATAAACTTAAAAGTTTGGAAAATCTTGTCACCCATTTTGCCAAAGTGTGGTATGTTTGCCACAGCAACTTAAAAACCATCTCCTAAAATATAGAGTTTTTAATAATTTGTGCGAAGACAGAGAGGACCTACATCTATCTTTGAAATATATGTGTAGAAAAATGGGGACATTAATACACTGTTGGTGGAGCTGTGAGTTGATCCAACCATATTAGAGACCAATTTGGAATTAAACCCAGAGAGTTATGAAACTGTTTATATCCTGTTTTCCAAGGAGATTGGGGGAAAGAAAATCTATGTGTTCTAAAATATTAAAGCACTTCTCTTTGTGGTAGCAAAGAAGTGGAGATTCAGGGGATGACCATCAGTTGGGAAATAGGTAAATAAATTGTGGTATAGGATTATGATAGAATACTACTGTTACCATAAGAAACTATGAGCAGGCTAATTTTTAAAAATCCTTGGAAAGAACCACATGAGATAGTAAACAGTGAAATGAGTAGAACCATAGGATATTATATACAGCTACAGATTTAATCCTTGAAGAATAACTTCTAAATGTTACCTTCAGAGAATGAATTGAAAAATGGAAACATGAAAGCCATAACTTATATATACATATGCTTCCAGATGATGCCTTCTATGATGCAGGGAGGGAAGAGAGGGATTGAGACACTTGCAAATAAATTCTATTAATAAAAAAAAACCAATAAAAGAAATTACTTGCAAAAAAGAGAAATATATGTATTTTCTGACCATAATGCAATAAATTTTATGCAATACAACATAATACAACAAAAATTATATTGGGCCTTTGAAGCATAGCTTAAAAATTAATTGGAAACTAAATAATCTAGTCCTAAAATATGAGTAGGTCAAAGAACAAATCATAGAAATAATCAATAATTTCATTAAAGAGAGTAAGAATGATGAGACAACATATCAAAATTTGTGAGATGCAGCCAAAGTAGTACTTGGGGAAATTTTTACATTTCTAAATGTTTACACCACTAAAAGAAAAAGCAGATCAATGAATTGGCCATGTATCTAAAAATAGCTAGGAAAAAAAAAATTAAAATCCCCAGTTAAACACCAAAATAGAAGTCCAAAAAATCCAAGGCAAGGTGAATAAAATTGAAAGTAAAAAACCACTGAACTAACAAATAAAACTAGGAGCTTTTTTTTTTTTATTAAAAAGCACAATAAAATATTTAAACCATTGGCTAATTTGATTAAGAAAAGGGAAGAAAGCCAAATTAGAGTATCAACCAATGAAGATGAAAAAAGTAATTAAGAGCCAATTTGTGCAACTATATGCCAATAAAACTGACAATTTAAATGAAGTGGATAGTTATAAAAATATGAATTGCCCAGATGAACAGAACAAAAACTAGAATAAATAAGTTTATTTCAGAAAAAGAAAAGCCGTAAATGAGCTCCCTAAGAAAAACATGTGTATATACTTACAATTACTGCCCTCTTTAAATCATCTTTCCCCAACTTACACTTGTAGTCTGGGTTTTCTGGGGAAACTACTTCCCTAGATTCAAGAGTCTGCTTGTGTGGGTCCTCACCTCTAAATCAATAGCTCATGAACTCTTTCCAGTGTGTTTGCCTTTTGTTATTCAGTCAGGGGACACAACTCCAAGCAAAGGCAGAGGACAGTGGCATAAAAAGAAAAAGTGCAACGAAGTATCACTTCCATTAACAGCACCCACTCTCACACAAATGTGGAGCATAAATGGGAAGAATGGAAACATAAAGCACACAAGTGGAGAAGTACATGTAGAGGGAACACATGTGGTTAAAACACTTTATACTTCTGGTGTTGTTGAGCTTCTCAGTATCTCGGGCATATGATGACCTTGTGCTATTCATGGTGGTGAGGCATCTCTGAAGGGTAAGTTGCTCTGATGGGAATCTTGGGCATGCTCCGTGGCTGGGACATATGAATCCAATGATTGTTTATGGTCTCTACTGCCTCTAGCTTCAGGCTTGACTGAAATCCTGGCCTAGGACACTGATAGGAACTTTCAGAAAGAACCAGAACCCATGCCCTAGAATCAGCAGTAGAATGGCACAATGGATAGAGGACCAGCCTTGTAGTCAAGAACACTTGAGTTAAGTCCTACATCTGACATACTGTTTGGTTTACTGTTGTTCGGTCATGTCTGACTCTGCATGACCCTGTGGATCACAGCATGCTAATGTTGTCTGTGGGCAAGGATAATAGAGTGGTTTGCCATTTCCTTTTCCAGTGAATTAAGGCAGAGGTTAAATGAATCACCCAGGATCACACACCTAGTATCTGAGGCCAGATTTAAACACGGGCCTTCCTGACTCCAGGCCCAGCACCCTATCCACTGAGCTACCTAGCTGTTTCTCACATACTATTTGAACACAAGCAAATCACATTAGCAATTCTCAGACAATTCACCCTTTTTTGTCAAGGACTCCGTTGGCAATTTGGTGAAGCCTATGAACACCTTTTCAGGATAATGTGGGGTTTTTTAAAATTTCTAACTGAATTAGAGATTGATGAGAATTAAAATGTAATTCCCCCTCCCCCAAAAGTTCATGGAATTAATTAACATTAAGAATCTTTCTCTAGCAGAAACTTTGAAGATCAATGTTTGCTTTGGAAGTGAGACTAAAAGAAAACAAACCTCTTTTGTAGAGTCCTATCCTATTATTCTCAAAGGATCATATATTTAGAGTTCAAAAGAATTCTTAGGGTTATCTTATTCAATCCCTTTATTTTATGATGGAAACTTCAGAAAAGTGACAAGTTTTATGGTGGCAGCTTCAGAATTTGGACCCAGATCCTCTGACTCTCAATCCATTCAGGACTCTTTCCACTTTACCCACTGCCCTCCTCATCATGGCTTTGGTATAATAGCAAAAGCATCTGACTTCAGAGGGTCATTAGAACTTAGGCTTTCTGTGAGCTACTTGTTGCTAAATGGGTTCTATTTATTTTTTACTTTTTGCTTGATATATTATTTCTTTGAAATATTGTGGCCATTTTACTTGTAAGGCAAGTCCTTTGTTGAGTCAAAGACCAAGGCAATGTCCTCAGAATCAATTTCCCGAAGAAGCAATTTCCCTAAGCTAGAATCATAGAATTTCTGAGTTGGAAGGGACCTATAAGACATTTCATTTCAATTCAACTCACATTTATTACTGGGCACTGATGTTCAAAGCATTGTGCTAATAGCAAACAGTCCCTGCTTTCAAGAAGCTTACATTTTTCTGGGCTAAGATGAAGTTTGTTTGAATGAAACCCTTTAGGTAAGTGGTACAATTGCTAGCTGGTTGATTTTGACCTTCCTGGGCAATGGTTTATTACAAAAGGAAGCCCAGTGATGCTCTTAAAGATGTTATAACTTTAAAAATATAGTTTGAGTTTTGATAATCATTCCAGGTGGAAGTTTGCATAAGGATTGTTTCATTGTAATAGTCAGGAGACTTGGGTTCTAGGCTTTGCTTGATCTTGGGCCTCAGTTTATCTAGAAATTGATATTCTCTAAGGTCTGTTTCAGTTTTTAAAAAGTCGATAATGCTAAAATTTTAATGAGGCTTAGCACCTCATGAGGACAATAAAATAACCTGATGGGTATAGACTTTGGAGATTTCAACTAAAGAACTTTAACTGGACCATAACACTTTATATACAAGTCATAAAAGAAAGGTGTGGGGGTAGTTAAGTTTTAGCCTAGAAGAACTAATATGGGCTAGAAAGAGTAATATAAAGACATATTCTAAAATCAAAAATTTTCAATCACTCAAATGTATCCTATAGAGACAGAGTCCAACACCCCTTCCACCCCACCCCCACAAACATACATACTCTTCTCCTATCCCCAACCCCCACCAAACCAACACCAACTGATAACCAACTGCCACTAATGGGCAGGTAAGCCCAAGAGCCTTGGGAAGAACAGAAGAAACACTAGACTTGGAGACTGAGGACTCGCATTCAAATTAAGGCTGTGCCACCCATGTGACCTAGGGCAAGTCAACTTCAGTTTCCTCATCTATTGAGTGACCTCTAAGATCCTTTTAGCTCTAAACCTAGGAGCCTCTCAACTTAGATCCTAGACTAAGAGTAGGGATAAATGAGATTGTGTAGAACATGTGACCCAGAGACTATGGAGTACTCATCTAGAGAACCTGAGGCAGAATCCAAGCTCTCTTATAAGTGGTATGAAAAGACCTTGATATTTAGGACTTCAATGATTCACATCTATCCCCTCTCAAATACTGCCCATTATTTAATACCCAACAAAGGCATCCTCCTTTGAAATTTTCCCAGATGACCCCATTCCAGGGATCTCACTCTTTTTGTCTGTACTGCTTAAATGATACCAAGCACTTGTTTTATTAGATTTCTTCCTTTTTTTTTTCCTTATCTACCAGCTAAACTGTACATGCCTTAAGGGTGAGGACTATGTCATACTCTTATCATTACTAGATGTTTAAAAAGATTTCTTTGATTTAGTTATATTCCAAGAGAATTACAGCATGGAAGAGCAGGCAGAGAGGGAGTTTAGGGAAGACCTGGTTTCAAGTCCTGCCTTTGTTACTCCTTAGCTGGATTAACCATTTCATCACAATACAATTGAGAACAACCCATTTCTGCATAAGAATCTCTCTACCACACTCCAAAAGGCAGAGCATCTAGCCTTTATTTGAAGACTTGAAGAAGGGGCCTTCTTCCTAATGTAATCCTTTCCACTTTTGATTATTTAGGCAGTTAACTGCTTCTCTTTAACTTCTCCCCCTTGCTTCTAGTTGTCTCTTCGGGACCAAGCAGAGTAAATCTAACTTTGCTTCTGTGAAAGAGTACTTAAAGACAGCTATCAGAAAAAGGGAAGGGAATAAACAAAAATAGAATACCTACTATGTGCCAGACTCAAAGCTGGGTACTTTACAAACATTATCTCATTTGATCCCTGTAAGTTTCTTTATAGCAACCTTGGTGTTATCTCCATTTTACAGTTGAGGAAACTGAGGCAAACTGTTACTTTTCCAAAATCAAATAGCTAAGTGACTGAATCTGCTGTTGAATTAGACTTCCTGCCTCCAGGTCCAGTGCTCTCTATCCACTGTACCACTTTCACTGTGTTTGTCGGATGCTCTTTTTTGAGACTTATGTTCCCTCATGCTCACTCTCTTAGGTATGCCCTTCAGCTTAATAGTTCCACCTAAGAGGAGCATAAAAGGCCCAACTCTATGGGACCAATCACTTCCCTAGTCTTGGGACACCAAACAAGTCAATTCTCAGTGATCTAGACAATTCTCTGAGACTAAGTAACAAACTTGCACCTAGAGGTTCCCGATTGCCAATGAAATCCAAGGCCTGTCTGTTCCCCATTAACTGCTTTGTTTGGATTACTGTCCACTAAAAGCCCGATTTTTTTTTCATACAAATTTACCCCATGGTGCCAGCCTAGTCTTTGTGTACCTGGTTTTAATTATTTTGATACCAGTCCTTCAGAACAAGGTCCACTCCATTTTTGTCTTTGTATCAGTAGAATCTAACAGTGCCTTGATGCAAAGGAAGGACTTAATGTTTGTTGAATTGCATTGGATCACAACAATAATGAGTTCGATTATAGGAAATGTTCTTTTACATAAATAACAGTGGAGGGAACTGACATTATTCTACCTCCACCCCATACTATGGGTTTTACATAATTGGGAGAGAAAGACTGGTCCCAAGTTCTCCCCAAAGTGAACTAACAGCCCCGCAGCTGCGGCGAATGCAGCAGCGAAAGCAGGAGAGCAGTGTCACGCCCAGAGAAGGCCATGTGATAACCAGCTGGGAGGGTGGGAGGGGGGTGTGGAGCCTAGGAGTGGTCCAGTGGGCGGAACGCAGGACTCAGGAATCCTGGCTCCCCGCCGGACGGCGATTCTAGCTGCACCCGCGATGCTTTCTGCCCGCGGGAGAGACGATCCCCGCGTTCGAGCGGTGGCTCGGCCTGGCAGGTGACGGGTGGACCGGCTGCGGGGGAGGGATCGGAGGTGGTGAGAAGTCACAGCAGCCGTCCCCCTCCCATTCCGGCCAGCGTCTCCTTTCCCCTGCGGCCAGCTGTCCTCCGAGCCGCGCTCTGGCCCGTCTCCAGGTCAACGGCTCCCCGACGCAGCAGGCCCGTCGGGCCCGGCCGTTCGGCCCCAGGAACCGCTTCGCGGGGAAGCGGCCGTCGCCCCCGCCACTTCCTCCAGGGCCCCGCGAGAAGAGCCGCTGTTTCCGCCGCAGCCGGACCAGGAGCCCAGAACGAAGGGTGAGATGAGCAGGGGGCACGATGGCAACGGCTGCGGTGGGACCGAGCAGCGGCCGCTGCCCTGGGGTAGGAGGAGAAGGAGGAGGAAAGCAGGCCATCCTCGCCCTCGCTGGCTCCACCCACCTCTTCTCTTATTGGCTGAGGCCCTCGCTAATGAGCGCCTGTAGTCTGGGATTGGCTGGAGCGTGCTGCCTATCAATTCTGCCCTCTTGGGAGTCCGGGTTGCTGAGGGACGCTCCGCTGCAGGCTTGATTTGGGGAGGGGATGGGGGGCCTTGGGGCCAACTGATCCACCCACCCCGACTTTTAGGTGGCTGCCCCTACAGCTCGGAAGGGTACCTATAGCAGATCTAGGTGGGCTGGGCAAAGACTGGAAAGAGGATCAGGAACTTATGGGGCGAAACTTGAACTATGGCTGTAGTATCTGAGTCGGGGTTAGTGGATAAGGAATATTTAAGGCAAGACCAACCCCAAGTGTAATATAGGAAGGCTTAGTTTTTTCTTGTTAGGTGGAAGGAATGTCATACCGAATTTTCATAACTTAATTTTTTTGGGGGGGGAATTCCTTTTTCTAGGCTTGTTATCTGTCAAAACCCACGTGGAGAATCTGTAGTCCATTGGGGGCAGCAATGGTAGAATACCAGGGAGTATCAAGGCTTCAAAGAGGCAACCTAATTTGAATGTTTAACCCCTTCTCTCTTATTTCTTAAGGGTATTTCTAAGGGGGAAAAATAATTTAAGAATACCAGCAGTTTATGCCTTTTTTTAAAAAATTGAAAGGAAGTTAGGATGTGTTTAAATCTTACAAGTAAATTATTATGAATCATACATGAAAATATTTTTGGAGAATTCAAATTATTGCTACCAATTAGAATAGCTTGATCTCAAAAATATTTTTTTCTCATTTATTAAACATAAAATAATCTTCAAGGCTCTATGTTTCTTGCCTAATGGCAGGCCATGTCCTTATCTGAAAAATTAAAAAATGGGAAGACAGCTTTTACAGTCATTTACTTCCATGTTAATTAACTGTCCATTTCATTTCTGATTTCCCTTTTATGCTCTTTATGTTAATCAGCATGAGATTTTAAAGTATTAGAATATATAAATATCATTTTAATGTTCCCAGCCTATTCTTTCAGGCATTGTCTTTTTAAATATATGGGTCTTTCCTTTGGTGATAGTCATTTACTTTTTTAAATTCCCATTGTAACCTATGGTGAGGAAAAAACATTGGACTGAAAATCAGAATATCTGAGGTCTGATGTGAATTTTGCCACAAATTGTGGCTGTGGGGAAGCTACTTCACCTTTAGCTTCAGTTTTCTCATCTCTAAAATGAGTAGATGAGAAGTTTCCAAACAGCCAACCAAACACTCTGATGATTGGGACTTCCAAGTCTAAGCTAGAAATACAAGGTATTAAATATGTAGTCTGTGAGCTATGTTATATGTGCCTGTTAGATTCATGTCTGACATTGCCAAGGAATGGAAGTTGTTTCATGTACAAAGTACCCAGCTCTTGTTCTTAAAATAGCTTCTTAGGGTGCAAGGGTTAAGATTTGCTACACTGATCAGATGTCTAGAGTGCTCTTTGTGAACGGTGGAAGGAACTTGTTGCCAAAGGAATGGAGGAGTGTAGTTAAGAAAGCATTTTTGTTACTTTTTGTGGGACTCAATTACCATGTTGAGAACATTGGACTAGTAATAATATCTAATAGTATTTAGTATTATATAACTCTCTTAATATTTTCAGACCACATTGACATCTCTTATTTGCTGATTTAAGGGCATATTTAACTTTTTTTTTTTTAAACCCTTGTACTTCGGTGTATAGTCTCATAGGTGGAAGATTGGAAAGGGTGGGCAATGAGGGTCAAGTGACTTGCCCAGGGTCACACAGCTGGGAAGTGGCTGAGGCCGGGTTTGAACCTAGGACCTCCTGTCTCTAGGCCTGACTCTCACTCCACTGAGCTACCCAGCTGCCCCCATATTTAACTTTTAATTACTATAATTTTATAAGAGATGCTATAAACTAAATTACTGGATATTTTAACATTTTGCTCTATTCTTTTGAACTTTGTCATTCCCTAAAAGTGAGAGAGTTAGATTCCTACTTTTAGATCATTTGGAACTATTAAACATAAATGTAGTTATCTTTATTCTCTCTTTGTTTCAATCCAAAACACTTATGCTTACATAGTTTTCATAGTGCATTAATTTATTCCGAAATCCTTAATGGCTTCTAATTTTGCCTGTTGAATGAAGTATAAATTTTATTTTCTGCCATTCAAGGCCTTTCATTAAGGGGAACCAACTAATCTTTCCAGTCTTGCCTCATGCTGTTCCCCTTCATGTAGTCTTATGTTCTAACCAAATTACTGTACTGTCACTCATTCTTTACCTCCCTTTTTTGGTCTTTTGCCTTTGTCCACCTTGGCCCCTTCCTTGGAATGAATCTATAACTCTTTTCATTCTTTTCTTCCAATTTTTGCCTGTTGAAATACTCTATTTCCTTCAATACCCAACTTTGATGATAGTTACTTAACATAGCCTTCTCTTATTTCTGTCTCCAGGCTAGAAGTGATCTTTTCCAAAATTTCTCATAATATTTTGTTTGTACCTCTCCACACTTATCACAGTACATTTTGTATTATAGTCATTTGTGTACATACCTTATCACTCATATTTGATTACAAGCTCCTTGAGGACAAGGGCACTGTTTCATGGTATTTCTGTATACTAGCAGTTTGTTTATAGGGCTTAAAAATGTTTGTAGAATTGAATGCAACAGGATTATGGGTAGTTTCATTTAATTAATCAGATGTTTTCCTTAAAATTAAAAGTTAAAAAAATTTTTTAAATATGTAAAACAAAAAATTTCCCCTTGACTTGAATCATAATTTAAGAAATTGGCTTCAAGAGAGAAACAAATGTTTCTAAGCCAGAAATTTTTCTTGTTGCCTAATCAAAATGTCCTCTCATTTACAGGTTTCAGCAAATCTCACCACTAGTCAGACATAAGGAAAATAGCCATTGAGTAAGGAAAGATTGAGGTTTAGGATGAGAAGCCATCAGGCACTCTAACTTAATACCCTAGAACCATGGTGGTGAACCTCTACTATGTGTGTCTGTGGGCAAGCATGTCATGGTGCTCCAGCACAGAGTTTACCAGAGTTTGTTACAAGCCAGAGGGATGCAGGACCAGACTGCTCCCCTCCCTCTCTCCACACATATCTGAGGACATTTCTCACATCACAAGTCCCTCTAAAAGGTTCCTCATCACTGCCCTAGATTCTAGCCATCTGTGTAGAATAAGTTTCTCATAAGATTGTTTCACATTGTTATTTTATGAGTAGGTGATCTTTCTTTTTGTTTTTGGGGAAGTGAATTCTCCAGGCAAAGGAGGTAGGATATGGTTGACTGAATTAAATTATAGCAAAGTCTGATATAGGGAATATTTTACATTTTAGGACTACTATACTTTTTGAAATCTACTTGAATACATTTTTGTACTGTTATTTTCAGGTGTCCTTTTGAATAACATGACAGTTACCTGGGTAATTCAAGCAAATTAAAATTCACTTTAACTTGAAATGTACTGAAAATTGAGCTACAAGTAAAACATTTTGATGGTTATCTAGATAACTGTCTCAATTTGCCACATTGTTATAACTTTGGTATGAGAAATGTTCTGTCCAAGTAAATATAAACTGACACTGAGAACTTAACTGTCTTTTAGCTATTCCTATTTTGGTATATTGATTGGGTTTTTTAAACTCTTAGAGTATATTTTCATTTAAAGTACATTTTAGTAACTCACATTTATGTAGTACTTTGAGGTTTACAAAATACTTTGGATAATCCTGTGAGGTAGGTAATACAAGTGTTATTAACTCCACTTTCAGATGGGGACACAAAAGCTGAGATTGCTAGTAAATATTGGAGCTCAAATTCAGGTTTGTTTCAACTCCCTTACAATGGTGTTCTTTTTGTTCTTTTTTTTTTTTTTTTTTTGATATGTAAAGTTAGGAAATGCAAGTCAAAAGATCTAGTTCTTGGTTCTTTAAATTTTTTTTAAAAGTTCTTAATTCAGCAAACATTTATTATCTTTTATGGCAAAGACCCTGTCTTGGGTGAAATACAAAGTTTGCATGAGATAAATTCCTGCCTTTGGGGGCTTATAGTTTCATGGGAGATAATGCATGATATTTCAATTAATATGTGCAATATTTGTACAGCACCTGACATATAATGCTTAATTTATTCCATCTAGCTGTTTTAAGTATATTGGGGCATTGCAAAACCAAGCACTAATTTGAGTTTACAGGTGAAAACTATTACTGACTAGAAGGATGTGAAATCAGGGAAGATTTTGTGAAGGAGAATGGTATCTAAGTGACTTGAAAGGATGGGTAGGTATTGAACAAGCAAAGAGAATGAGAGAGAAGGCTGCATGAGTAGGGAGCAAAGGTATGGAATTGTGAAGGTTCAGGACAGGCAGGTTTTGAGAGCAGAAAGTATTTCAGTTTGATTAGAGTGTTAAATGAATGAAGGGAAGTAATATAAAATATAAGGTTTTGAAAGGTTTTATGCTATAATATCATTTAAGACCCTGAATGCCAAGTAAGGGAGTGAGTTTAGACCTTGGCTCTCCATTGCTGACCAAGAACTGAAGATTTTGAGCTAAGGAATGATATGCCCAGATACATATGTGAGGAAGATTATTTTGTCAGCAGTATGAAGGATGTATTGAACAGGAACAGATTAAAAATGGAAAACCTTTTGGGAAACCAATATAATAACCCAGGTAGATAGTGATAAAGGCCTATATTGGGGTCCTTGAATATATAGAAGAGGGGATGGATGTGCAAGGTACTCTAAAGGTGAAATTGACAGGACTGGTAATGAGAAAGAAGAATGAAATATATCATCAAAATGGTGATATAACGTGTGTATAGATATATTTAGTGAATAGTGGTATCACCAGTGACAGAACTCAAAAGGGAGGAGCAGATTTAAGGAAAAGGATAATAAATTTGGACTATCATCAGATTTTTTAAGAATTTTAGCATTAAAGGATAAGAAAGTGAAATAGTAACTGCTGGTTTGGAGGGGTAAAGGTTTTTATATACTTTTAAGAACTAGCAAGATCTTAGCATGTATTTTTGTTTTTGTTGTTGTCGTTTGTTTTTTAGCAGATGAGAAGAAGCCAGTGGTGAAAGAAAGATTAAAGGCTCTGGAGAGAGAAAGGAGAAATGAATGCAGGAATGAGAACTTGGAGAACTGGGAAGGAATAGAATCAAAGGGGTTGGTAGAAAGATTAATTTTGGGGAAGAGGAGCAAAGATACTTTGTGTTCCCTGGCCAGGAGGGAAGGAGGAAAGAGTGATGATGCCAAGGTATAAGAATGAAATAGAAGGGGGTTTGGGGTTGAAGAATCTAGTCAGTTGGCCTCAATCTTCCCAGGGAAGTAGATAGCTGTGCCATCTGTTGTAAGGGTGGAGGGTGGTAGTGTGGTTGGGGGCAAAAGGAGAAGAAAAACAAGGTTTTCTAGTCCAACTTAAATGAAAAATAAAGCAACCTGTAACCTCTGATTAACACATTTAATTTTTTTTGTGTATCGGTTGAACAGGAAGCCAGGATATCACAGCATGGATCAGTCTAGGTCTAGTTCAGGTGGAGGTAGTGAACAGGCCTCTTCTCAAGACCACCGTCACAGTGAAGATGAGCGAAGATGGCAGCAAGAGCGCCTCAGCAGGGAAGAGGCCTATTACCAGTTCATTAATGAACTCAATGATGAAGATTATAGGTTAATGAGAGACCACAATCTCCTAGGCACCCCTGGTAAGAGATGTATAGCAGGAGAGAAATATTTTGATATTTGAGGAGGCAGTTTAGAAACACAGCAAGTGAGGAGTTTTGTTGAAAGATTCAGAGTACTAATTTATGACTTAAAGTGACAAGGAAAAAAAGAACCTTGAATACTCCTTTATGTTAGCATAGGATAGAAAGCAGAAAATCATTCTGCTCTATTAGCAACTGAACCAATAATAGGTTTATGATATATAAGGACATCTGTCCCATAAGATGTTCTAGAGAGAGGTGGAGACATATGTGTACATGTGCATGTATATGTTTACATATACACACAGACACAAAACATTACCTTAAGCAAAATTTTTGTCAATATAATTAGACTATTCAAAATAGGAGTTTCCATAGTTTTAGGTATATAACTATTTAATCATTTGATTTACTGCCTCTCATAAGAAGCCAGTGTACTCTGTAGATGTAGCTTGGCCATTGGATTATATATTGTAAGATCTATTAAATGGATTTCAAAGAGATCTGGGAGATAAAATAATAATTGATATTTCCAGAAGCATTCCTTCCTTGATTTACACATCAAGTTAAGGAAATCCATAGAATTGTAGAGCAACGTTTATGCTAGGGTAGCTTGCCAGGAGATCAAGGCATAAATTTAATTTTTAAAAAGAAATAACTATTTGGATTTTCTGGTGAATATGTAGTATATACTAGGTAAAGTTCAAAATTCCTATTTATTTAATCTTTGAGCCTAACATTTATACAGCTTTCACTTTCCTTTAGCATCTTCAAAACAATAAACATTTAAATTCATTCTGTTACATAGTATGCTAAAGATTTGTTCTACATCTTATGTTACCCTCATAAAACTGAGCAATTAAAGATTGACCTTAAAATTTACATTTTTAAATTGCTTTTAGGAGAGGTAACATCAGAAGAGCTACAGCAGCGATTGGATGGAGCCAAGGAGCATCTAGCATCCCAGCCTGACTTGGAGACTAGACAAACTGAGGGAGGAACTTTGGGAGGTACTGTGAGCACTTATTCTTTACTTACACAAGTAATAGACTTTATCTAAGCATATACAACAATGAAATATATTATTTTTTGGAGAATACAGCCTTACCTATTCAATTTTTTATTTGATACAAAACTAGATTCATAATAATTTACTCCTAGAATATGCAATTTACTTACTAAAAAGATATAACTAAACTTTTAATTGTTTATCAGTATGAATGACTATCTGGATGCCAGATGAAATTTCCAAACATGAACATACACATAAACATATCTCTACCATTATTGCCACTTACTGGGCTTTACTCCTAGAATAGCTTGTCTTAGTCATGAAATAATAAATTTCCATCCAAGATAATATCCAAGAATTATCATGAACTCTTAAAATTGGATGTGGGGGATGAATAGATGTTAGCTATACATGACAAATGTAGTATTTTTTTTACTGTTCTCTTTGATACCCATTTTACATGTTTGGAAAACACAGTAAAGGCCATCTGATAAGATATGTTGTGCCTGTAGTCATGGTATGTGTTTGATTTATTAAATAAGGAAGTGATTTTAAAATATCAATGTTTGTTTTTATTGGTGAACTTGCCAAAGCTATTGGCAAAAAAACAAACAAAAACCCCATTTTCTTCCTCATAATTAATATAGATGTTGCTTAATTATATTTCTACAAATAATAAAAAAAGAAGCAATTTTAAAAGACCATGAGCCAGTGACTTGGTTATTTTTAATGGAAGAGAATTAATTAAAGAACCATACAATTTGAGCTGGTAGAGAGACCTTGAAGGTCATCTAATCCAAAGACCTTTATTTTATTTTATTTTTAAAACCTTTACCTTTTGCCTTAGAATCCTGTGGAAAGGAAAACTGAATCAATATATTTTTACAATTCATACCAAGTATCAGTTCTAAGACAGAAAAGTAGTAAGGGTTAGGCAATTGGGGTTAAATGATTTGCCCAGGGCCATATACTACGATGTGGCTGGAGCCATATTTGTTTTTTTTGTTTTTTTTTTTAAACTCTTGTACTTCGGTGTATTGTCTCATAGGTGGAAGATTGGTAAGGGTGGGCAATGGGGGTCAAGTGACTTGCCCAGAGTCACACAGCTGGGAAGTGGCTGAGGCCGGGTTTGAACCTAGGACCTCCTGTCTCTAGGCCTGACTCTCACTCCACTGAGCTACCCAGCTGCCCCCTGGAGCCATATTTGAACCCAAGACCTCCTGTGTCTGGGCCTGGCTCTCTCCATTCTGCCACCTACTTGCCCTTAAAGACATTCATTTTAAATACAAAGATCTTTATATTACTGTTCATAAGTTTCATTACTTCATTACCCATTTCTTTAATTAGAAGTAAGTATACTAATACTAGGTAGGTAAAATGAAAATCTGTATCCCTACCCATTAAAACATTTTCCTTTTGTATCTAATTATCAATTTTATCTTCCAAAATAATTTTCCTAAACAAGATAGGTCATAGTCACATGGTGAAACTAGTCATCTTGCCTATTTTTAATGCTTATTAATGAATGCAATTTGTGGATATAAGAATGTTATTTTGTAACTTGGTTTGTGAAAGCTTTAGTTTTCCAAAAAGCCTGCCCACTCATAGTGTGAATTTTACTGTAAGAATTTACTAATTAGTACACAGCTTTCATTTAATTAATGCGACAGGTGATTAGTTCTTTACTGTCGGTTGTCTTCAGAACTCCTTTCCTGAGCTCCAAACTATTGGAAGTTCCTGAATAGTAAGTTAGTGGTCTTAAAGGTCAAGGTTTAGAATGGATCTTTATTTGGTTCCAAAGGTTTGAAGTGTCTGATTCTTAGCTTTGGCCAAAGTAATTTTATGCATACAAAAGAAAATGTACTATTGTCTTTCAGCTTTCTCTAAAGTAAGGGTAAGATAATCGTAAAAGCTTCTCATTTAAAAATATAATAATGGTTCCCGTTTACAAAGTCTTATGCTATAAAACATTAATTCATAAAATTTTGATAGATGGGAGGGATCTTAGACATCTTCCACTCTCCTCATTGCACAATTGAGGTTATTGAGATAGAGATGAAATGATTTGCCTAAAATCACACAAGCTAGTAAGGACAAATTAAGACTTGAACCCAGGTCTTCCTATAGCTAGTCCCTGCCTCATGGTGCCTTTTGCTAGTATTTTGTACTTATGCTGACATTTGGTTTTAGAATAAGAATCTATTTGCTGCAATCATATAGATGTGATTTTAAGTTTGGTGGTTTTATAATACTAAAATTTTTTAATGTAGTCAGTTATTTGATTAATTTGGCTAACTCTTGCTTTTCTTAGGCATCCTGTGAAAGTAGCATTTATAAAATCAATTTTTAAAATTTATTTAAATCCATTTTTTTCCATTTTCTCTAGATGCAGAAATCCCTAGGGACAGTTCAAATGGAGACTCTCTGTTAGAATGGCTGAATACTTTCCGTCGGACAGGAAATGCAACTCGAAGTGGACAGAGTGGGAACCAAACTTGGAGGGCTGTGAGTCGAACAAATCCGAATAGTGGAGAGTTTCGGTTTAGTCTGGAAATTAATATAAATCATGAAAACAATGGATTTGAAGCTCCTAGTGATGAATATGCAAGTGTTTCTCATTCTCATGCCAGCAGAAATCATCCTGGAAATGGACACCAAAGAGCCGTTAGTCCTGTGGCCAGGAGAACAAGGAGCCAGACCTCAGTGACTCTGAATGATGACAATCTCAACGTCCCAAGGACTAGAATGGCAAGAAGTTCAAGGAGGCGGAATTCAGTAGAAATGTCTTTTTCTATGTTGGGAAGGGTAAGGAGCAGAAATAGGGGGTCAGTAAGTGTTTCTAGAACAAATTCCATAAATGATAATCTGAGTGGTCATGCAAACCCCCAGAGCACTAGTGAATCCAACATTAGAGAAGGGTTAGCTGCATCTTCACAGCTCCAGGGAAACAGGGGTAGAACTCCTGTTCCCACAAGGAGTGCAAGCCAAAGACAAGAGCCAGGAAACTTAGAGTCGGCTGTAAATAGTCGAAGCCGGTCACCAGTTCAAAGACAGAGTAATGCTGTGGATTCTGAAGAACATAGGGAAAATAGACCTTTACAGCAAACCTTTAGAAGGTCAGTTAGGAGGAGACATGTAGCTCGTGTCTATTTAGAGCCAGCTGGGGAACACAGAAGTACTACCCATACCCCACTGTCTAATTCAGGACTACTGTCAAGAATTACAGTGGAAGGAGAAGAATCCATTAGACCCACAGCTGCTGTGAGACGGCATCCAACTATCACACTGGACCTTCAGGTTCGAAGGATTCGTCCTGGAGAAAATAGAGATCGGGATAGTATTGCAAATAGAACTCGCTCTAGAGTAGGATTGGCAGAAAACACAGTCACCTTCGAGAGCAATAGTGGGGGTTTTCGTCGAACCATTTCTCGCTCAGAACGTGCTGGCATTCGAACCTATGTCAGCACCATAAGGATTCCACTCCGTAGGATTTCAGAGAACGGACTTGGTGAGCCGTCGTCAGTGGCTTTACGGTCAATTTTAAGACAGATCATGACTGGATTTGGGGAACTGAGTTCTCTGATGGAGACTGAATCTGAGTCTGAATTTCAGAGGAGTGGGCAACATTTAAGAGAGATGCATTCAGAGGTGAGTAATTCACATGCAGTTGATGGCAGTCAACAAAATGAAGTATCTTTTCAAGAGAGACAGGCCCAAGAAGGCAGCATTGAAATGAGTGATGAAAATGAGAGGACCCAATCTAATAACCGCAACAGTGAAAATAGAGAAAACAGGCAATCTCAAGATGCAAACAATTTGGTTGAAAGTGGGACACTACCTATTCTTCGTCTTGCCCATTTCTTTTTATTAAATGAGGATGATGATGATGAGCACTTTAGGGGCTTAACCAAAGAGCAGATTGACAATCTTTCTACACGGAACTTTGGAAATATTGAAAGTGAACTAAGTAAAACCTGTAGCGTTTGTATCAATGAATATGTAACAGGAAATAAGCTCAGGCAATTACCTTGCATGCATGAGTTTCATATTCATTGTATTGATCGCTGGCTATCTGAGAATTGTACTTGTCCTATATGTCGGCAGCCTGTTTTAGGATCCAATATAGCAGACAATGGATAAAATAATGGAATTTGCTTTCATAATTACATTTTATCATAGTTTAGTATCTGTTTAAGCATTCATTTTTTAGCCTATTTGTGATGAGCCAACTGGGATGAATAATAATTTAGATAATGATTTGGGCTATTTTCTTTCAAAAAAATTTGTTTGAAGAGGTAGGAAATTTGCATAAATTTTAAAATGCAAATGATAAATTACTTTACAAAGTTTAGAACTATTAATATTGCTAGAACCAAATAATCTTTAATATGTTTTTATTTTGTTATGCTAAGCACTTTCATATATGTAGAACATAGGATAAAATCAATTTGCTTATTGTTAACAATGCAACAGACTTTATTTAGAATTCAAATTTTCACAGACTCAGTACTGTGTCAAGAAATTGGTGTCTAAATAGTCACTCATTAGCTTTTTGTTCTAAGAACAATTTCTTTTCATAAAAGAATCTTTTGCTGGATGTTTGATAAAAGTATTTAAGTTACTTGAAATGTTCAATTTAATATGCAGTATACTATATATACATATATATCTATTTTTAAGATTGAAATGTCCAGTCTGAAAACTACCAGTTTGGTTCTATTTAAACTTTTTGGAAATTTTTGCATGTGGTTTTACACAATGCTTAACGTTGATAAGTTCATCTTGGAAAGTGGGTGGATTAAGGTGACATTTAAAAATATACACAGTTCAGTACAATGTTTCTGACAATCTGAATCTCAGTAGGCAGCAAGCAATCTATTATAGTAAACAAGTATTTCTTTATAGTATGTTTGAATTTGAAATAGATATCGATTCAGAAATGGAACATGAAAATTTTAGGATATCTAGATTACTTTAACTTTGGTTCAACTTGTTTTTTACTTCATTATTTTGAAAACGCAAAGACTTCTCTTGGATTATAAAATAATGTATACAATACGCACGGTTTCTCAAACTTATATAAAAAAGTTTTTTTGAAAGGATACCATTTCTGTACTGAATAAAATGTATAGGTAACAAAGTGAGTCCTCTTTGAGGCATAATAAAATAGCTATGATAAAGAAAATGTAGACTTTATAAGAACACCAAAAGTCATGTATTAAAAAAAAAAACCTTTCTATTTCTACAATAAACATTAATGCAAAGGCTGTGTGTAATATTTTTGTAATCTTAGAATCTTAGAGTTGAAAGAGGCCTGGGGGCCCCTATAACCCATATCTGGACAAGAGTTTTTTCTGTTATATCTCTGGCAAGCACTTTTCTAGCCTCTGAATAGCTCTTGTGATATCTATATGCTTGAGGCAACCTCTTTTCCTTTTTGTCACCTTTCAGTTTTAGTAAGTCTTTTCTTTATAGGCTCAGGTAATTTAAAGTTAAAATGGGAACTTAAAGATCACCAATTCATGCCTTTCCCAAATCATGAATCCTGCTTCCAAAATTCCTAGCAACTAAACACTCATTCTGCAGTTGGTGATTCAGAACTGAAGCTCAGAGATGAAATAGGGGCTGGAAATTCAGATCCATGTGTAATCTCGGATGAAAAGTCAAATGATCATAGAGGTGGTAATTAAACTCATGGAAGCATAGAAGGTCTCTAAGAAAGAAAATATAGGTATATGATTGTGATGGAATACTATTGTGCTTTAACAAATGATGAGCAGGATGGTTTCAGAAAACTCAGGTAGACTTATATGAACTGATGCAAAGTAGAAGTGAACAGAGCCAGGAGATCAAAATAATGAAGTAAAAAACATAATACAACGATATTGTATTATGATCAACTGTGAATGATTTAACTATTCTTAGCAATGATCTAAGATAATTCCAAAGGACTTTTGATGAAAAATGCTATCCACCTACAGAGAAAGAACTGATGGAGGCAGAATGCAAATTGAAACATACTTTTTTAAACATTCTTGTTCTTAACCTTTTTTGGGCGTGGGGTCTGTGTTTACTTTTGAGACATGGCTAATATGAAAATATGTTTTGCATGACTGTACATGTATAATTTATATAAAAGTACTTATCTCAGGAATAAAGGGAAGGAGGGAATTTGATACTCAAAATTTATAAAAAATATGTTAAAATTGATGCAATTGAGAAAAAAATTTAAAATATGATAAAAAAATGTATAGAAAGAGAAGAGGACTCAAGACAGTCTTGGGAATCCTACACAGTTAGGGGATATAATTTTTTTTTTTTATTAAACACTTAACTTCAAGGTGTATTGGCTCATAGGTGGAAGGGTGGTAAGGGTGGGCAATGGGGGTCAAGTGACTTGCCCAGGGTCACACAGCTGGGAAGTGTCTGAGGCGGGATTTGAACCTAGGACCTCCCGTCTCTAGGCATGACTCTCAATCCACTGAGCTACCCAGCTGCCCCCTAGGGGATATAATATTGCATGATGACCTAGGAAAGGAGACTAAGGAATGGTCAGGCAGATAAGAAAAGAACCAGGAACAAACAGTGCCAGGAAAATCCAGAAAAAAAGAGAGTACATAGGAGGAGAGGGCATTCAACAGCATCAAATGCAGCAGAGAGAGCAAGAGGGATGAAGACTGAGAAAAGTTATGAGATTTAATGATTAAGAGATATCTGATAACTGGAAAGAGCAATGTCATTTGAATGATGAGGTAGGAAGCCATATTGCAAAGTTTTTAGGAATGAGTGAAAGGATAGGAAGTTAAAGCAGATGTAGATAGCTTTGGCTTAAAATGATGGTAGAGACCAGTAAAGGGTTTTGTTGTTATTGTTGTTTTTAGGAATTTGGGAATATTTGTACACAGAAGTGAAGAAAGTTGTAGTTTCAAGATTCATGGGAAGATTGTTGAGGATGCAAGGACATATTTAGGGGGATTGACTTTGGCAAGAAGAGGGGCCATCTCATCAGAGACTAGTGGGAAGAATTAGAGATAGTAGATGGCTTTTGAAATGGAGAAGGGGAGAAATCCTGGAATCTCACAGTTGAATGACTTCAGTTTAGAGAGTAAAGTAATGGAATCTTTAGCTAAAAGTCAAGGGGAAAATGTAGATGGCTTGAGGGGAGGTTGGGGATTAGGTTTTGAGGAAAATGGGGCAATCAGTTAGGGAAGAGTAAAAAGTACTTCATTGCTGCAGTGAAAGCCCACCTAAAGTTGGATAACAAATCTCTAGTATTATCCAGGCTCTGTGGTTGTATGACTTCCTCAGCCCAATTCAATATGTATATATGACTAGAGGTGGTTCGTGTAGTTTAGGAATAGTGTTTGATAAAGAATGAGCTCCAATGGGATAGCAGAGTGAGAGATTTGAGAGTTAACTATAGAATTGAGATTGGGAAGGGAGGAAAGTAGAATCAGAGCAGAAATAATGTCCTTAGCAAATACTCACTGAAGGAGATAGTGAGGGATATCTTACTGAGGGCAGAGAATAGGTTTAGAGGGAGTAAATCATTGGGAAAGATGGAAGGATTGAGAAATGTTACCACTTTTTGATCAAGGAAATAGCTATAATGGTGAGATCTAAGGTATGATCATTCCTATGTATGGTTGAGGTGGAGGGTAGAAATAGGTAATGGGATTTGAGGAGACTGAGGAAATGGAAGTTTAGGGAATTCCAACAAGTGTTACCTTAAATGTTGTGTTGCCTAATATAAGGGCAGAAGTTGTGGAGCAAAGAGTTAGCAAGGTGATAAGAAAGCAGAATATCACTCGTATGCCAGTAAAGAATAGCTACCATGAATGGAATACTATAGGAAATTCTAATAGCATGAACTTCAAAGGAGAGGTTCCTTAACGATGACAGTAGCAGAAAAGTTTGGAAGTGAACAAGGAACATTCCATTTGCCCTCTTGGACTGGTATGCCAGAGAGGAAGCAGTGTGAATGAAGGTACATTGCACAAGAGCACTGTCTTGGGGGAAACGACCAGGTCTTGGGGAGTGCAAAGAGGTGAAAGACTAGGAGAGGAAGAGGTCCAAAATGAAGGGATCTTTGTTCAGCATGGAATTGAAATTCCAGAAGGCACTGTGGAAGGAGTAAGCAGGGTTGGAATGGGACTTGGGTAGAGTAGAGCTAAGGAGAATGAAGATTAAAGAACAAGAGGTGAGGATTTGGTATTGTTTGCTCCTGGGTAAATGGGTGATTAAATAATACAAGAATAGGGAGAGTAACAGATGGTGGGAATATGTGGCCATAGGAGTAGAAGTAAGCAGTAGATGAATTATAATACAGTCTTGAAGGTTTATGCATAATACAATTATAATTCAATCTCTTTTTTTTAGATCCTTACTTGCTGTCTTAGAATCTGTACTGTGTCTGTACCAGGGCAGAAGAGTGGTAAGGGCAAGGCAGTTGGGGTTAAGTGACTTGCCTAGGATCACACTGCTAGGAAGTGTCTGAGGTCAAATTTGAAACCAGTACCTCCCATCTCTTGGCCTGGCTCTCAATTCACTGAGCTACCTACCTGTTCCTATAATATAATCTTGAGGAGAGAAGGTTAGGGATTAGATACTGGGGGGCTGAGGGGAATCAATTAGGGAAGAGTAGTGCTGGTTATTGCTGGGCCAGCCTACTATACTGGATGGGTGGACTTGTAGCTGCATCATCCTTAATGAGATGATTATATACAGTGCTTGAACCTCAAATCTGCCTTCAATAATTATTACTACCTATGTGACCCTGGACAAATTAACCTTTCTGGGCCTCATTTTCTTCATCTGTAAAACAAAAGGTTGGATTAGATGACCTCTAAGGGTCCCAACACTCAGTCTTTGCAAAATGACAATTGTCAGTTATTACCTCATTGGCTTATTATTAGTCTCAAACGAGATAAAGTATAAAGCATTCTCCTAAATGTGTTTGCCATTCTGGTTATATATTAAAACAGGAGGAAGAATTATAGACCTGGAATATACCTTAAAGATTATTTAATGTAACTTCATTTTATCAGTGAAGAAACTGAATTCTAGAAGTAACTTACCTAGAATTACACCACCCAGATTTTTTAATGTATTACTTTTAGGCTAAATCCTTGCTAATCTTTATGAAGTTTTTAATAAATATTTCTTGAATTCCTACTATGTGCAAAATAAGTAGTAGGTTTATGGGGTAGATAAAAAGCATAAGATATAGTCCTTTCTTCTAGGACAGTGGTTCCCAAACTTTTTTGGCCTACTGCCCCCTTTCCAGAAAAAATATTACTTAGCCCTCTGGAAATTAATTTTTTAAAAAATGTAATAGCAATTAATAGGAAAGATAAATGTACCTGTGGCCATCACCACTTCCCTGGATCACTGTAGTACCCACCAGGGGGTGGTAATGCCCACTTTGGGAATCACTGCTCTGGGAGCCTAATTTGTATAATTGATCTATAAGTGGTTCAGATATTAAATGCTATAGGAATTTAGTGGAGTGAAAGATGAATTTCAGCTGAGTTATTTAGAGAAAGCTTCATGGAAGAGGCATGGTTTAAATTGGGCCTTGACCCTCTAAACTGGGTAAAAGTTTGCTTTGTTGAAACAGATGAATAAAAGAGGATAGTACAAGTTTAGAATGGTAGAAGCAAATTCCTGGAGTTAGGAAAATCCAAATATGTTCAGAGACAAGTCAACCAGTTTGATTGGAATCAGATTTGTATAAGGCAGTGTTGGTGAAGTATTGACATGTGTGCCCAGCCCAGCCAGTTGGGGTGGGGGGGAACTGCTTCATTCCCCATCTTCCTAGTGCCCAAGGACATTTTTTTACATGTCCCACCCCTCTGTCCAGCTGCCCAAAGCAAGCACTTCCTCCCTCTGCTCCCTCTGGTAATCCAGGGGGCTCATAGGCAACTAGAAGTTGCAGTTTGGGTTCCTGAACCTGAGAACTTTGGCTATACTGGTATAAGGGTATATAGGAGATCTTACCAGAGAGGAAAGTTGGGATCATACTGGGGAATCTAGAGTTGACCCTGTCAATAAAGAGGAGCTCTACTAGATTTTTGAACATGAAGCAACATGAAAGAAGTATGTTTTAGGAAAATTTGACATCAGTGTTTAAGACATTTTAATGGGAAGAGAAATTAGAACCAGGGAGAGCAACTAGGCAACATTAGGAATTGTTCAGGCATGAGACAATACAAGAAGGAACTAAAAAATGGTAGCAAGAACTGAACAGAGACAGGCATGAGAGATTTTGAATGATACTAATTGGCATTGCTTGGAAATGGAGATCCAGAGAGATTTTAAAATAACTCCAAAATTCTGACCCTGGGTGACTGGAAAATGATGCCACCATTATCAGAAGCAGGGAACTCAAGAGGAGGGATTGGTTTGGGGCAAGGAAAATGCTGCCTCCAGCCTTAAATATGCTCTGTTTGAATTACCACTCAGTTGATCAAGGGGTAGGATTTTGGGCCAGGCTGGAGGTAGAGGGAGAAGCCAGGCCCCCCTGATTTACATATGGATACAGAGGTGATAGTTGGTATAATGAGTTAATATAACCAACTACTTGAAGAAAAGGTAAAGGGTTGCAGATAAAATCTTAGTAGGCAGGAGGAAGATCCATACACAAAAGATACCATATATAGAAAAACAAAAAAGCAAACGAAAAACTCTAAGAATAAAAAGCAACACCAGCTGGTACAAAATAATACAAAATAAAGCAACATCTTCTGACCCCAAATCAGAATTCATCCTGATTCAAATAAGAAGATGGAGAAAGTTTTATTTGCTTAGCAAACTCATTCTTACTAGTACAAATTATTTGATTTCAGATGGAGTGTTTAAAGTGTTAAAAAGCATTGAACTGTTTTTAAGTATTTTAGATATACCATTTTAATGAACTAATTGAAATACCAATCACAGCAATGTCATTTAAAAACAAATGGATAAACAAACTTTTATTTAAAATAGAGCCTTCTAAAGACCTCACCAAGGTCCATTGTGAATGGACAAATTAGCACACAGGCTTTTGGGAGCTTACAACAAATACTTTATAAATTTATAAATTAAATTATAAATGTATATAAATTATAAAAATTTACAAATTATAAATTAATATAAATTATATAGATTATAAATTATAAAATAAAAAACAAAGCACCCAAAACAGTGGAAAAAAATTACTGAAGTCAAATTTATCGGGGTGAAATTTGGGTGCTTGTTCTGGGCTCAAATGGGCAGGGAAATAATTGCTGAACCCAGGTGGGGGGTATTCATTACATATATGTAACTCTACTTCTGTCTAAGCCTAAGATTTTTTTCCTGATGAACAGCCCTATGACCCTGAATCCTTCTCAATGACTGCAAGACATCTAATCTAATGATGCTTAACACCGAACATTTCAGAAGTGTTTAAGAGAGGCTGTTGAGGGAGACATGATGGTCTGAAGAACTTCTTGAAGTCATAGACATGTGGGGAAAGTCCATTACTTTTCTGTTGATTCTGACCAATCTTATTTGCTGGGGAAAAAAACAAAACCCTGCTCTGGAGAGATTGTTCTCTCCTTGATTGAGCAGAGGTGTTATCTCCTACTGAGTCAAAGAATTCATTCATTCTGGTATATTCTATTGTTTACCTTAAATCTATGTGACTTTTCTGATTTTTTTTTTACTGTTTATTTTGATAAAGAGGTTTCCTAGCTATCTGCTACTGTCATCTGTGTAACTAGAGTGTGTGGGAGGGAGCTAAGTTGGCAAGACAAAATTAACTGTTACTTTCCCCTTGAGAACCATCAGGGGAAATGGCTTTCATTCTACACTCCTTATGGTATCCCTAGACTATGGATTTTTGATGTATGGCAGATAGAGATTATTCTAGCTAGACATCCCTCTTGGAGAGGATAAGAGAATAGAAAAGAGGTCTCTCAACCTCGGTGGTCTCAGATCCTGCCTATCCCTTCCCCCATCCCCAAATGGGTACCAGAAACTTGTCCCACTTCTTGCTCTCCACCAAAGGAAGTTGTGACTTCCCTTGTAAGATGGGAGGGAGTCAAACACCTCATCTGAAATCGATCCATGTCCCTTACAGCCTGCCGCATATATAATGTGTGTGGTAGAGGATAGAGACTGGACTTAGGATTTCATTATGTACAGAACTCCCTGCTGAGGAAATTCCCTCTACCGATGAAGATCGACCCACTGGCATATTGTCTTTTAGTCTAAGAGGACTATCTAGGTCTTCCTGTATCTAAGGCAAGGTCCTTCACCCATGCCATTGTGTGTGTATAGAAATATGTACATCTGCATATCTGTATGTAGACATACATTTCCTAGAATCGTGGTCTCATAAATTTAGAACTGAAAAGAACCTTGAAGGATAAAGAGTCCAATCCTTTCCTTTTGTTTATGAGAGAACTGACACCCAGAGGGATGAAGTGATTTCTCCAAGGCCATATAGAGAAAAAGTGATAAGTAGGATTTGAATCTAGACCTCTGACCCTAAAAGCAGTGGTATCAAATTCAAATAGAAATGGATCTCTGTGGGCCACATTGTGACTGAGAAACCCACAAATTAACACTTATGTTTGTTTTTTTTTATTTATTTCATTGCCCAATTGTACCATACTTTAATAAATTTACATATATATTATAGAATATACATATTATAGAATATATATTATACATAATTAGATTATATTTTAATCTAGTTTGGGCACCACTTAAGAATATTGGAGGCTTGCTTACTTGGTTTCCCTAGGCCAGTGATGGCAAACTTTTTAAAGAGGGGGCCAAAGGAAAGGAAATGCTCATCTGTCAGTCTGTTTCTAAGGCAACTCTTTTGAAGTTTCATTGTATTGTATCCTACTCATTGTATTCATTCGGTTAAGAATAAGGTCGGATAGAATATTTCAGGAAGCTGGCATCTGGCCCACTGGCAGTTTGCCCATCACTGCCCTCGGCTATATATTTGACATCTTTGTTCTAATGTCAGTGTTCCAAGCAGCTAGGTGGCCCAGTGGATTGAGAGCCAGGCCCAGAGACAGGAGGTCCTGGGTTCAAATCTGGACTCAGACACTTCCTAGTTGTAGGACCCTGGGTAAGTCACTTAACCCCAGTTGCCTAGCCCTTACCAATCTTTTGCCTTAGAAGCAATATACAGTATTGATTCTAAGTTAGAAGGTAAAGGTTTTAAAAAATAAAAAAAATAAAGTCAATGTTCTTTTCACTGCTGTGTGTGTATGTATGTGTGTGTGTATACAAAAAAATTTTGTATTGTATTGGAAATAAGTGGATTTATATATACCATTTGTATACATATTTTGTTGTCTATGTGATTTTATCTAATATACCTCCATTTTAAGTCAGGGCTTTTCTGACTAAAATAATTCTATTTATATATGTACAAAACATTTTTTTGCATTTTTAAATGAAATTTTCTGGCTTTATGAATCTCACTTTTAAGTTATATGCTGTATCTAGACATATATCCAACCTATGTCCCTTGGACTTTTTTTTTTTTTTAACCCTTGTACTTCAGTGTATTGTCTCATAAGTGGAAGAGTGGTAAGGGTGGGCAATGGGGGTCAAGTGACTTGCCCAGGGTCACACAGCTAGGAAGTGGCTGAGGCCGGGTTTGAACCTAGGACTTCCTGTCTCTAGGCCTGACTCTCACTCCACTGAGCTACCCAGCTGCCCCCTCCCTTGGACTTTTTGTCTCATTCTTGGCAAGTTATTTTCTTCTATTATGAGTAGCTTGTCTTTGGTTACCTTTCTCACAAGTCTTGGCCCCTCTTCCATTGCACAGGAACTTTCTCCCTTAGAGACTTTGAGATTAGCCATCCTTAAGTTGAGCAGTAGGAAGGGCTGACTGGTTCACTGACTAGAGTTAATTCCATTGGAAGAGGACCAATTCCAAATAACTTTCTAGTTCCCATTCCATCAGGCAAGGAAAAATCTTTCTTTCTAGTTGCGGTTGTGTTCATTGATCTATGTTCTTCACCCTAATGCTTCCCTTTCTTATGATTGGGTAGGCTCAATGTCTTCAGTCTCTTAAGAAGAGCCTGATGAGTCATTGTAGTTTCAAAACCAGGCAGGCTGCTCCTCAACCTCCCACCATTGTCAAATCATGATGCTCAATCCTGTGAAGTTGTTTCTGATGACTTACCCCCTTTATCATGGTCTGGGTATTGAGGCAGTGAGTGTAAGCTTTAAGTATTTAAACTTTTATTATTATTTTATGAAGCTTTTACCTCCTTTACTTTTTGTTACAATCCTTGATTATCATTTCATATGTGGTTTCTGTTTTAATAACTGTATTTGTTATATATTTTCTTCTTTGGGAGATTTTTTTATGGAAACCCTTTGTTCCATCATTTTATTGATCAATGACTTAGGCTACTACTATATGGCACTGGGGCAACAACCAATCAGAATGAAGTAAGCTAGCACCAACATTGTCCATTGTATTTACTCTGAGTTTTGTTGTTTTTGCTGTTCCTTTACAGTCAGAAGAGTATTTATTGCTCTTTTCCTTCCACTTTTTTCCTTTCCATGTAAGTCTTCCCTTGTTCCCTCAATACACAATTAACATTTCCTTTACCTACCATAATTCTTCACCATTTCTTATAGCACAATATTATTTTATTATATTTATGTTCTACAATCACAATCAGTCATTTCCTCAATTTGGGAGTATGAGGATTGTTTTTAGGATTTTCCTTAAAAGATTGGTTTTTAAAGATTATTACCAATAATATTGGTTGAATGTTTTTCTACAGTTTGGTCTTTTCTTTCACTAATCTCCTGGGAACCAGAAAGTAGGATTTCTGGGAAGAACATATGAAGATAAAGATATGATTTTTTTTCCCCCATCCAAGTTCACAGACCTCTGGAAATTTTCCTGGGTACTGCTCCAGGTAACAAACCCCTAGCAGACACCTTTTTTCTAACTGGCAAAGAAAGAGCTAAGAGCAGATAGACCCTTTAGCTTTCAAAGATGCTTTTCCAGCAGAATCAATAAATCAATAAACATTTATTAAGCATCTACTATATGCCAGACACTATGCTAAGTACAGAAAGCCAGAGGAACTAACAAAGAGAGTTGAGAACAGGTTTAAAATCACATAGATGTGAAAGAATGAAATGAAGTTAAAGCTAATTCAAGATGGATAATTGCTGAAGTTTGCTTGTAGGAGGTATTGAACATATGTCTGGATGTTTAGAGTTCTCTTAGGCATGCCATGAATTGTGTGGCTCCACAATCCTCCTTCATTGTAGCTTTCCTAGGTTAGGAAGAATATAGAAGAAAACTGGAATTTTCTATGTACTTTATTGAGCCCACATAGCTCCAGGTAGGTGCTAGGGGGTACAGATTCCTTGTGCATGTACAGTCTGAGCTCCTCCCTTTCCTTTTTTACTTTAGTAACATAAGACTTAAATTCATTGTCATACCCTCTCTGTTTCCCCTCCTATCTTACTACTAGATGTAGCTACTTCCTTGTTCCTTCTCAAATTTCAACACTAGTTCTGGATATTTCTTTTGTTATTTATCCTAATTACTGACATAGTATTGGTATTATCTTTTTACCTTCCCAGTCCAAACTCCAGTGAGACCATTCCTGTTAATCTGGTGAAGTACTGCCATGTGTCCATATTAGCTTAGTGCCTGGCACATAGTTGTTTTTCATCCATTTTCAAATGCCATCATGGTGGAATATCTTGACTTACTCATGAATTGTATTTCATTGAGGCAGAATTGCTACAAAGTCATTCTGCCTTCCAGAGTCACCACGTCCAGGGGCAAGGCAAAAGCCAGGAGGACTGGTGATGGCCCAGGATGCAGTGGATGACCTTGGCATCTTGGATGTCTGACCTTGCTCTCAGGCTTTCATTGAACCTGCTTCAGCCACCTTCCTGGCTATTGAAACCAATTGTTCTCATCCACCCATTCTACCAGGGGGAAGTCTTCACATGCTCAGGGTGGACATTCCCCATACTCGCCTGATGGGTTTGAGGCCTGTAAGTTACCCTCAACCTAGGGTAGCCCATTTGTCAAGACAATTTTACCAGAGTGGAGCTGCTGGGCATGCTCCAGCTTCTTGGAGCTACAGGTGAAAGTTGGGTAAAAAGGGGCCCAGCAAGCCCTTACTTCAGAGGTACCAATCCACCCTGAACACCCCAGACACACAGAAAGTACTAATAAAAATTGATCGATCAGTTGATTACTTCAGTAAATTCCCTGATTATCTTTCCCTGATTTCTACTGTTTTTGCATTCCTGGGATCATCTTCCCATATATGCCAGGGGCCAGCCTCATCCTTCCATCTTGTCTCTTTATTTTTGAGATAGGAGAGCTTACTATTGGAGGGGGTGATGGCATGAAGAGAAAGACAACCTGGGACTTTTTTGATAAAAGAATTTTCCTAGTGAGGAAACTTATTATCAATTCAGATCATTATCTGCACCAGAATGTCTAACCTTACAGGGTTGCCTGGGGGCATTTAGAAGTTAATGAACTTGTCCAGATCACCCAGCCTACACTTGAAAAAAGGTCTTACTTTATTAAAATAAATTTACCCAAAATCTTAACAAATAATCCTGGGGACTATCATTAGATATCACCGAGCTCCTCACTCTAACCTATTGAAGTTAATTGTAACAGACCAGTCTTGGGATCGTTTCTTTCTTTCTTTTTTTAAATTTAGAATATTTTCCATGGTTACATAATTCATGATCTCCCCCCCCCTCCCTGTCCTGGAGCTGACAAGCAGTTCCACTGGGTTATACATGTATCATTGTTCAAAACCCATTTCCATGTTATTCATATTTGCAATAGAGTGATCTTTTAACATCAAAACCCTAATCCTATCCCTATCAAACTTTGTCAGTCTTAGGATCACTTAGCAAACAAATTGTATCTCTTCTCAGGAACTTTAAACAAAAGTAGTAATTACTGGTAATTAGGTCACCAGTCCTGGACCTTAGATAGGCAGGGATTACAACATCCAGCAAGTAGTTTAAACCAGGTGGGCAGAGTTCAAAGCAAGGACAACAGATGAGAGACAGAGACAAGCTACTAATCTCCTGGGTTAGAAGGGCATCGCTGCCTGGAAGCAGCCCTTAAACCTACCTAGATAGAGCCAGGGAAGAAGGCTGTCTCCTAAGAGGCTTATCTGTGGGCTTCTGCCCTCTCAACAGGGAAGAAAGCTATTCAGGCATTTGAGGAACAGTGCTTATCATTCTACTGTTCTAGATACATTATGCAGTACCTTATACAGAGGGACATGTCTGAGATAAAGACCCTCCTCTCTCTCTCATGTTGGGCACCTCCTAACCAAACTTTCATCCCCTCCCCTTTCTCCCAATGGCCCATCTTCTCCTATCCCTTCTCCCACCCTACAACCAACCCTAGCCCTGAGGAAACTTTGTCTTCTTACATTACCAATTCCTACCCATACTGTCACAATAAGCACACAAACAACTCCAAGGAAATCAAGACTACAGAGCAATTCTGAGCCTTTTCCCCTTAAGGGAAGTGTCCACAATAGGACATGATGGAGATGTGGTTATATTAAAACAACATACGCCTTTCACACCTCAAGATATAAGGGAATTAAAACAACGTACTCCTACTTATGAAGAAGAACCAATAACAGTAATAAAAAAGATGGATGATATCTTTTTTCACTATGACCCTTCTTGTTTGTGACTTGGACCTTAAGGAGCACTGGACCTGGGACCCTGAGACCTTGGTGAGACTGTTCTTAAATCTTTCCCTTAGAACTACACATGGCGAGTGAAGAAGATTGACTACCTTGGCCTCTGGAGGGGCCCTTGATTGGGAGAAGCCCTTGTGACTAAACCCCTTGTTAATTGACTTTTAGGCTCTCTGGCTGGGCCTCTGGAGCCCTGCTGGAGTAAAGTCTAGACTTAAATACAAATCTAGTTCATTAAGTTAGATCTCTTACTCTACCCTCTTCTCATCTCTCTACTTCCACTCTCTCCTATAATTTGTAAATAAATTACTAAAATCATTTTAGGAATTGGTAATTATTCAATTCCCAGGCAACCAAACCTTTTAATATTCACCCAACCTAAACCCCTTTTTACCCCTTAAATAATACATTATGCCAGACCCAGGAAGGTTACCAAGGAAGTAAGGCTGGATGTAAAGAAAAACTTCCTATTCGTTAGAGCTATGGAAAAGTGGAATGCTTGCTCCCTTCACTGGAGGGCTTCAAGCCAAGATTAGATGACCCTCCTGTAGATGTTGTAGAGAAGATATGTGTTCCTGTGTGGCTTGGACTTTCAATTCTGAGATCCTGTGAAAATAGAGATAAGACATCTCATCCCTGCCTTACACAGCCCACTCTCTGGTAAGGGGAGAGACACAAACACAGATAAACCTAATACATGAGATAGAATGAGAAGTAGGTGAAAGAGGGATGGAACAAAATGCAAAGAGATTGAACAGGGAAAGTCACTGTGTACGAAGTGACCAGAAGCAGTTATGGTCATGGGCTTAGAGGATGGGGTCATATCAAAAAGGGAAGGGGGTGGGAAGAGGAGGAGGGCATTCCAGGCAGAGGGAACAACATGAAGGTGAAAGCAGAGAGGGTCAATTGTATATTGGAAGAACAGAGAATAAACCTGTGTGGTTGGAGCAATCAGTGAATTTGAAAGGTACACTTATGAGATAGAATTGGGTGGTAACAGATTGTGAAGAGTCTTAAAAACTAGTGGTAAAAGAGAGCAATGAAATTGTTAAATTAGAAGGCAATGCAACCAGATCTATTTTTATAGGAACTTCACACATTTATGCCAGCTTTTGTCTACGTGAGAGCAGGGTATTTTCCTCATTCTCTCATGAGTGCTTTCAGTATTTAGATAGCCCGTATTGAAGCTGGCATAGCTAGGAGTATCTGAATCAGATGGGACCTATGCTAAAAGCAAAAGATGCATGCAAAGATATATAATTTAGGACAAATTTAAGAGTGACATATCTCAGGCTAAAGTGTGTCAGGAAAGCAGAAGCCCAGAATGAGTTGAAGCTTGTAAAAAATGCCAAGTATAACAAAAAAGGGTATTAAGAAAAAAGAACAAGGAAGAGGTAGGCTTGTTGTTTGGAATAAATCAAATAATATTAACAGATGACAGAAGTCAACTACTTATTTCCCTTCTGTTTCACTGTCAAGAAGAATAATTTATAGATTGAAGAGGCTGGAGGGAAGGTTTAAAGAATGGAAACCCAAATAAGTGGGGAGTTAGTGAAAGTCAGTCAACAAATATTTATTAAGCACTTGTTATGTGCCAGATAGTGTGCTAATAAGCACTGGAGATTCAAAGAAAAACAAAAGCATTACCTTTGCCCTCATATTCCAATACACATATGCAAATATGTGTGTATGTTGAGAGAGAGAGAGAGAGAGAGAGAGAGAGAGAGAGAGAGAGAGAGAGAGAGAAGATGAGAAGGTGAAAGGTAATCTTAGAGGGAAGCACTAATGGTGGACAGAGTAGGAGTTGAGTGAGAAACACCTCTTGCAGAATATGAGAACTGAGCCAAATCTTAAAGGAAACCAGAGAAGTTAAGAGGTGAAGATGAGGAAGAAGAGTATTTCATCTATGTGAAAAAGCTCTAACCTATAGTCAGTGAGCATGACATGAATGAAGATCTAGTAAAGAAGACATAAGAATGGTCAGACATGTAGGAGGAGAACCAGGAGAGAAAAGCATCATAAAAATCTGGAGAAGAAAGAATATTAAAAAGATCATGATCAGCAGTGTCAAAGGCTACAAAGAGGTCAAGAATGATGAAAATTGAAAAAAGACTATTAAACTTGGAAATTAAGAAAGTATTGGCAACTTTGGTAGTAAAGATTGAACGATGAAATCAGAAGCCAGATAACAAAAAAAGTTTTTAAATAGGAGATAACAAGTACAGAGGATTAATAAAAAAAAAGTTTAATTGAAAGAGGGAGAAGAAAAACCAGATGATAATAAGCAGGTATGGTTGGATCCAAGGAGAGTTTTTTTGGGTAGAGGAAGACATGGAAACATTTATAGGCATCAGGGAAAAAAACCAGAATATTAGGGAGAGATTAAAGATAAGAGAGTGGGAATAATCATAGGGGTAATTTTCTGGAGAAGAAGAGAGATGATAGGATTAGGAGTACAATTAGATGAGTTTGCTTTGATAAGAAAGAGTCACCTCTTCTTCAGAGAGACAATGAAAGAGAAGATAATAGAGGAAGATGTCTGAGTGATGTGAGATGAAGTGTGGACAAGGGGCAACTCTTGGCTAATGGCCTCTTTTTTTTTTTTTTTTTGTGATGAAACATGAGTCAAGACTCTCAGGTGAAAAGTGGGGAAAGGAGAAGCTTCAGGAGAAGGAGAAAAAGGTCTGGAATAGTCACTCTGGTGTTTGAGATATAGCAAATCAACTAGAGAGGGTCTGGCTGCAGTGAGGGATTATGTATCATAAATTTATATATCACAATTTCTTGATTTTTCTCCAACTTCATACAGTAATACATGTATAGGAGTGAAAGAAGTCGGTAGTAGAAATAATCAAGGCTAGAGGACAGCAATACATGATGAGCAATAGTATAAAAGGGTAAGTAATTCAAGAAGAGAAAATAGTGTAGAATTGAACCAATTCACCAAGGTGTAAAGATAGGAAATGTTAGAAAGCAAGCATAGGCAGAGCAAGAATGATGACCCAGTTAAGAATCGAGGGGCAAAGGAACACAGTAAGAGCAAAGCCCAAGGTTAGGGGTCATACAGCATAAGGAAAGATAGAGTGATAAAAGATTATGATTAGAAAAAGGCATTTTGGAATTTGAGAACAGAAGAAAAGTTGTGGGTGATGGCAAGATCAAAGGTATACCCATCTCTGTGTAGCCAAGGAGGAAGAGTGGAGTAGAGGAGAAGATCATAGGAATTAAGTAGATTGAGACATTAGGAAGTTAGACTATTTGTTATTGTTTTTCATTTGTTTCAGCTGTGTCCGATTCTTCATGAATCCATTTTGGGTTTTCTTGGCAAAGGTACTAGAGTGGTTTGCCATATCTTTTTCTAGCTCCTTTTATAGATGAAGAAACTGAGGCAGACAGGGCAAAGTAACTTGTCCAGGGTCATATAGCTAGTATGTGACTGAGGCTGGATTTTAATTCAGGAAGATGAGTCTTCCTGACCCCAAGTCCATAACAAAATCCACTGTATAAACTAGCTGTCCTTACTACTTGGGATGTTTGAGGGAGTATCAATATGCATATTGATAAGAGGAGGAGATGGTGATAGAGATAGAAATTAAGCGAGGAACTGAACTTGGTTCTTCATGATACCAGTTCAAGAACTCTATCTTCTGCACCATCTAAGAGAACATCCAAAATGGTGAAAGTTCCAGAGTACAGGAATCTAATTTAGCTTTTTATTTTGTTATTCCTAAAATAATTTTGATAATCTCATAATTTCTTTTTTAAATTATTTTTATTTATTTTAATATTCTTTTTTAATTCTGAGCTCCAAGTTGTCTTTTTTCCCATTGAGAAGGCAAAAAATATGTCAATTTTACATATAAAAACATATTTCCATATTACCCAAGTTGCAGAAAAGCAAGAAAAATGAATTGAAAAATTATACTTCAATTGGCACTCAGTTAGTTCATCAGTACTTTCTCTGGAGGTAGATAGCATTTTTCATCATCAGTTCTTTGGCATTGTCTTGATCAGAATAGCTGTCTTTCATAGTTGATCATCATTACAATATTGTTGCTTCTGTGTACAATGATCTGGTTTTACTCATTTTATTCTGCCTCATTTCAAATCGGTCTTCCCAGATTTTTCCTGAAACCATCTTGCCTGTCATTTTTTATATTACAATACAATTTCATCACAACTACATACCAGAGCTTATTTATCTGTTCCCCAGTTGATCGGTATCCCCTCAGATACTAATTCTTTGCCATCACAAAGAGCTGCTATAAATATTTCTGTACATATGGGTTCTTATCCTTTTTCTTTGAGCTTGTTGGGATGTAGACTTAATGGTGGTATTGATGTGTCAAAAGGCACTCCTACAGTTTAATAGCCCTTTGGGCATAATTCCAAATTGTTCTCCAGAATGGTTAGACCAGTTCACAATTCCACCAACTGTGCATTAGTATCCCCACTTTTTCACATCCTCTCCAGCATCTATCATTTTTCTTTTCTATCATGGTAGCCAATCTAATAGATGTGAGGTGTTATCTCAGAATTGTTTTAATTTGAATTTTTTTTATCAGTAGTGATTTAGAGCATTTTTCATATGACTATGGATGATAATGCCATCATTTCAAGGATTAGTGAGGCACTTAAAAGACTGAGCTCTGTTTCATGCACTACAATGAGATCTAACTCAGATTGTAATATCACATTTCCTTTGATTCTATGGATAATGAATTGTCTCAGACATAATTTACAGCCAATTCTTTCCATGAAGGGCTGCCCTTTTCCTAGACTATGCCCTGATGCATATTTAGATTAGACAGATGCCTTACCAAGGATGATAGGAATCTTGAACCCAAACTATGACATCTATCTTCCTGACAAGATAATTCCCACTTCTCATATTTCCCCTTGACCCCAACCCCCCACCTGCCCACTCCTGGGATTGTATTTAAACTGATGTCATCTTCTAATGAGTGTTCTGGAATCAGGGAGGAGAAAATGCGCCTGGGGAATCCAGAGCAGAGGGTCACCCACAGGAGGAGCAAAAACTGAAAAATTATACAGTCTGCTGCCCCTAGACCCTTGTTCATAGAAGTGAAATATATTTAAAATTCACATCAAGCCGTTACAATCATCTTTAAAATGACAATATTCCTCAGCTTTACCCATCAGCCTGCTATTGAAGCAGAAATAATGAAAGGACCTGAAATAAGAATTAATAAATCCATCACTCTCAACAATGGAGAGGGTTACCAATTAATGCAAGCAGTAGATGACTTTTCAACTTGATCGCATCGGTGACAGAGTCTTGGGGAAAAGCTGTATTTCAATTGCCAACCAGCCAACCAGTAAACAACAGACCTTTCAAAGCACCCTACTGTGGCAGGAAGCATAACTGTAAATTAATTTAGAGGATCCAGATGAGTTCATTTGAGCCTTCCTTAAAATGACAGAGGTTATTTGCATTATTTCTGTTGCCATTATATTTCTGAAAACAGCTGCCCAGAATGCAATCACAGGGACTCCTTCCTTCCTCCAGACTATGAATGAAAAGACTGAAATTACAGCTTAAAAAAAATGAAAGAAATAATGAATTTTGTGAATTAAAAACAGGGACCAAATGAGTGGATATACTGTAACTAGGTTAATAGAAACTAGACTGGTTGCTTATCACACACATATCACGCCTCTAAAATGGTGCATCAGATTCTTTGTGTTTTATTATTTGGGTTGCCAAGCAGCAGGTAAGTTTACTATAAGCTTGGGGGTTTTGTGGCAACCCAGATATATTCAATTAGAGTTGGGGAGATAGCAATTTTGAAGGCTCAGAATCAATTGGTCCTCTGAGAGGGACATTTTATGAAGCTGGTTACCACGTTTATTGCTCTTGCAGGTCATTCTGAAATAAGCCACACTTTTTAGGGGTCTGTAGGGAAGGAGGCTGCTCATAATGCTTTCCAAATTTTGTTCTTTTAGAAGAATTTAGGAGACCTCGGTGTGAGACTAAAGGTTCCATTGATTCTACAACAACAAAAGCAGCCTTGGATCCAGACTATTGACCTTCTCAGTGGTTAACTTGTCCTTTACTTCTACCTAGTGGTTCCTTTTGGATATACAAGAACTGTGAGAATGGAGTGTAGAATTCCAGTTAGAAAGCTGACTATAGTAGAAAGAACACGGATTCTAGAGGCAGAGACCCTGGGTTTAATGTGAACTCCCATTAAAATAGAAACTTCTTGAGTTTAAGGACCATGTTTTCATTGTTTCTTTAGGACTTAGCACTGTGTCTGGCACATTTTGTTGAATCATTTCCGTCATGACTGACTCATCAAAGATACTGGAATGGTTTGCCATTTCCTTCTTCAGCTCATTTTACAGATGAGGAAGATGAGGAAATGAAAGCCAACAGTGTTATATGTGACTTAACCAGGGTCACACATTTATAAGTGTCTGAAACTGAATTTAAACTCACGAAGATGAATTTTTCTGATTCCAAGCTCAGTGCTGTATCCACTGTGCCACCTAGTTGTCTATCTGGCACATAGTCAATACTTAATAAATGCTTTTTGTCTGACAATTCTGTGTGATATCAAGCAAGTCACTTAAGATTCCTAGGCCTCCGTTTCCTCAGGTGATGTCTCTATGATGGTAGACAGCCAAAACTTGGGTGTTTATAGCTTGACCAATACAGCTCTGTATGCTCATTCTGAAAGTGGGAACTAAAATAAAATCTTTGTATATATTTTTTGTATTTATTACTTTTATGCTGTATATATTTTATATGTACTTGTATGTTTAACATGTATTTCTTTGAATATTGTCTCGTAGTGGATACTTTGGATGATAGGATCTAAAAATACCTTGACAGACTAAAAAAATTGGGCCAAATTTTTTTTAAAAAGGGATAAATGTGTGTCCTACACATTTGATTTCCAACATTACCTTCTCTTCTCTGAGATGATATGGCTGGGTAAAAAGACAAAGAAGTTTTAATTTCCTGAAGGTCCAAGATGAATGAGCCAGTTTTTTGGGAAAGTCAAAGAAAGCAGGAGAAAACAGAAAATAGCCCCAGGGATAAAGAAAGGTAAATGTTATCCTGATTTTTTAAAAAGGTTAAGATGCTTATTCTTCAAACTATGGGATGATAAACTTGAGTTCTATTCCTGGAAAATTTCCTAGAATCCATTAATAAAGGAATGGTTTGTGAAGAAGGAATTTATTAAGCACCTACTATGCTAGGCATTTTATAAATACAATCACATTTGATCTTTACAACAACCTTGAGAGATAGGTATTATTATTATCTTCAATTTGAATTGAAGAAACAGAAAGTAAGGGACTTGCCCAGGGTTATACAGTTTGTAAATATCTGAAGCAAGATTATGAACTTATGTGTTCCTGACCACCTTGCTTCCTCCTGAAGACTTGAAAAGGGAAGCAGTGATCATGAACTAGCTTAGATTCTTCAAAAACAAGTCATGCAAGAGAAATCTCATTTTATGATAAAATAGGGTTACTAGATAGACCTCCAAATTAGGGAATTACTTCATTTTGGTGTATAATGAAATATTCTTATGAATAGAATAGGATATGGATATATATATTTGATGATAGTATACTTAGGTGAAATTGGTGAACTGTTTTGACCATCACTGGGTGAGTTAGGCCTGCAGGAACATGATTGAATGTGTTCATGGTAAAGACTGAAATCTTCCTAATAGGATGCCCTGTTGAAATAAAAAACAGGTTAAGCAGGTCAACAAGTGAGAAGAGGCCAAATATGGGAGATATGCCATAGAGTAGAAACCATGAAGTCTCAGTAAGGCTGATAAGAAGTCCTAGCAAGAGGCCAGGTACAGTTTGCCAAATAAAAATCCAATTTTGGGTTATAAAAGGTCAAGCGAAATAAAGGATGAAATCAAGTTGTACACGGTAGCCTCATTGGTACCTGCAAGTTACATTCTAATATCACTGACTTATTTCCACTAATCCTATTATAGTGACTCATCTAGATTTGGAGGTGATACTGGATTCTTAGAGGAATCACAAGATCTCAGAATTCAAAAGGACTGAAATTCATAAGTTGAGGAGAGGTGAACCTTAACCTGGAGAATAGAGGAGATGAGAGACCAAATTTGTGAAATGGAAAACAGGTCATGCATACTGAAGGCTTCCTTGGGAAATAACTATGCTATCTTGACTACTTCAAGGAACCTAAAGCACAGATCAAGCAGTTGATCAATAAGTACTTATTAAGCATCTAATGTTTGCCAGGCATTGTGGTAGGTGTTATTGATAGAAGTACAAAGAATGAAAAAATCCCTATGCCACAGAGCTTATATGTTAAATGTACAAGTACATATAAAATATATACAGCATAAAATTAATAAATACAAAAATATATACAAAGATATATAAAATAAATGTAAAGATATAGACAAATATATACAAAAAATAAATACAAAAATGTAAAATACATGATGGTCTGGGAGAATCCTAGGAACTGGGTAAATTAGGGAGATGGCATGCAGAAGATGATGCTCAAGCTATGTTGTATAGGCAGTAAGGGACTCTGGGGCAGAGAATATGAGGAATTTCTTGCATTCATACCATGTGGGAGAACTAACACAAAGGCCTGGAGATGAGAGATGGCATGTCTAATGTAAGGAACAGTGAGATTGTCAGTTTTGCTGGATTGAAGAATGCAGGAAGGAGAGTAATGCCCAGTGAAGCTAGAAAGATCCATCAGGGCCAGGTTGTGTAGAACTTTAAAAACTATACAGAGTCCCTCAGAATTGGGACTTATGAGAAAGAATGCTATCCACATCAGAGAAAGAACTGTGGGAGTAGAAACAGAAGAAAAACAACTGCTTGATTACATAGCTTAATGAGGATATGATTGGGGATGTAGATTCTAAATGATCATCCTAATGCAAATCATAATATGGGAATAGGTCTTGATCAATGACACATGTAAAACCCAGTGGAATTGCTCATTGGTTACGGGAGGGGGTGGGAGGAGGGGAGGGAAAGAACATGAATCATGGAATCATGGAAAAATATTCTAAATTAATTAATTAAATAAGAAAACAACAACAAAAACTACACCGAGGAGTTTATTTTCATCTTAGAAGCAATAGGAAGCCATGGGAGAGAATTGAATAGGAAGATCACATGCTTAGATGAAGCAAGGCACTTTTTTGTGAGGGTGTCTACCACTGAAATGAGGCAATTAAATTACTCAGTGGATAAAATGCTGAGCCAGGAGTCAGGAAGACCTTAGCTCAGATTTGTCTTCAGTTATTTACCAGCTATGTGACACTGGGCAAGTCCACTTAACCACTGTTTGTCCTGATCCACTGGAGAAGGAATGGGAAACCACTTTATCTTTGCCAAGAAAACCCTTTGAAATGGATTGGCGTGCAATGGTTCATGGAATCACAAAGAACTGGACATGACTGAATGACTGAAGAACAACAACTACCACTAAAAGCCACAAGCCACTTAGCATTTCTGAATCCTAAGAAATCCTCTAAGATTATAAATTATAGTTGGGCTATCATTCTTATTGGGGTATGGAGTTCCCACACTTCAGAAATCGTAGGTCTGTGACAAATCATTGATTAAATTTTTTGGTTCTACTTCTCAAGTTCTAATAGCCCACATAGCAGTTTGGCCATTGGGACCTTGTTTGGGCACATACTTGAGAGGTTCAAATGTACTGGCTGACATCTGCCATAGACAGAGTCAATGTAATTCTCATCATAAAAATCCTTGATCAGCAGTATTGCCTCCAGTCTGTTTTTGCATAAATTCATTATCACCCTCTTACCCTACCCAAAGGTTCATATGTTCTCTTGATTAGAGATGGAGCGTTCTATCAGACACCGCCCTTTTGCCAGGAAAAACTTTCCTATAAAATAGTAGACAGCTGGACCTGAGAGTAGGAATTCTATACTTGATGTTGTCCAGTAAACTTGATGAGATCTAGGCAAACTTCTGCAGCTGCCGATTCCCCAGATATAGTATCATTTGCAGAGAAAGCTGAGAGTTAAGAGAGTCATGGTCCAACTTCAGTGGCAGGGTGTCAGATTTCTGACTGGTAAGGTTCGAAACATATCACAGAAAAATAACCAATCAGTCAACAAGCAAATATTTATTAAGAGCCTACTATGTTCCAGGGAAGGTGCTAAACTGGTAACACAAAGATGAAAAAGATAGTCCCTGCTCTCAAGGAACTTACATTCTAATGGGGGAGACAACATACAAAAAATACAATCAAAACAAGTTATATACAGGATAAATAGGAACTAGTTAACAGAGAGAAGATACTAGAATTAAGAGGAATTGGGGAAGACTTCATGTAAAAGATAGAATTTTAGTTGGGACTGGAAGCCAGGGAAGCCAGTAGGTGGAGTTGAGGAAGGAGAACATTCAGGTATGGGAGACAGATGAAGGAAAGTGTCCACCTTATCTTTAACTTTATTCTCTGGAACCCTCAAGACCATAGAAAATATAGGGCAACTGAAAGACATCTAGGATGATGCCCTCCCTTTATTTTTCTTATTTGTTTGTTTGTTTATTTATTTATACACTTACCCTCCTCTTAGATTTGATGGCAAATATTGGTTCCAAGAAGTTTGGGGTTAAGTGATTTGTCCAAAGTCATATAGCTAAGGAAGTATCTGAGGCCTGGTTTGAACTCCCATCTCCAGGTCTGTCTCTATCCTCTGAGTCACCTAGCTCCTCCATTCCTTTTGTTTTTTTTTCTCAGGGGATCATGAAGCATGAGTATTTTAATCATTTGTTTTAACTGAAAACATAGGATAGAGCAGCACCTGCTTCCTCTGGGCCAGTTTTATTTCCAAGAAGCTGGAGGAAGCTCCCGGGCTTACCAAGCCTCAGAACTGGAGTCTAGATTTAAGTCCAAAAGCTAAATTAGGAGAACCAGTTTTCTGAATGGTTGGCAGAGTTGGGGAGGGGGAGGATGAGGTAAAGGATTTTATTCTGTCAATAAGTCCCTCATAGTGAAGCATTTCTTTGTTCCTTTGAACTCTCTTCTGAGAATAGTGCCTGTAGGAAAAGCACATCCCTGGGCTATTTTGCAGGCATCACTTTGGGATGCTCTGCAGTGCCCCAACTCCTCCTGTATCTCCTAATCAAAGCTTCATGGATTTATGGGGGATAAGAGATAGGGCAGAGTTTGGAAAATGAAGCAGATGGCACCTAAGTAGAGCCTGACACTGTCCTGGCCAGGAGTAAGGTCTCTGTCCAAGCTCAAAGCTTGTTTCATGAGTCCTTTGAGGATTTCATCTTGTTTCTTGATAGCTTATCCTCGACCATGCCTGCCAGGCTCTCCACAAACTAATCCATCAGTTGGCCAGGTTTTCCTCCAGGGAACCCCAGTCAGCACCAGAAGCTGCTGCTGTAGTCCAGTGACTGAGCGGCTTCCCTGCTGGAGAGGACTGACAGATCTTTGGCTGTGGATTTAAAGCTAGTTGGGTCATGGCAAGTCTCCTGTAGCTCCTGAATGAAGTCTTTGTAGTCTGTCAGTAGGAAGGAAGTGGGCTGCCTGGCCCTCTGTGACCCTATTAGGAAAGCTACCTGGGTAGGCTCAGAATATAGCTTCTGAGTAAAAGAAGTCAAAAAAGAACTTCATTTGGTCAGTGAACCCAAGATGACTGGCATCCTGCTCAGACAACTCTTGGGGATGGGGTGCCTTGAGGCTCTCCCTAAGCACTGGGGTTCCTCTACTGAATCATTCAGCTTGGCTCACAAGGTGAATTCTCTCCATTTGGGCCTGCATAAATTGCCACCAACCATCTTAGATAATAAAATTAATGCCTCCCTCTCTCTGGTTACCTTCCATCCAGTCTTCTGTGTACCTAGATGTCTTTCCCACTAGAATATGAGTTCCTTGAAGGCAAGGACTTAAACTTTTTTTTTTTTGGCTTTAACCCAGCTAGGAAATTTATTTATCTGTAGCCCTAATCCTATCCCTAAACCTTTCCTTTTCTGTCCTGTCCTGGGATCCAATCTCACTTCTAGTGGGGAAAGGAAGCCCAACCAAGGCAGAAGAGACTGTAGCAAGTGCCTTCCAAGCACATTGCTATTGTTACTTTGTATAGGAGATTGTCTTTACCCTTACTCTTCAGGTGTATTGGGAGGTCTTTGTTTTCCTGGTAGAGTTTTAGTTTTTCAGCTACTTTACTCACAAAATGGTTTCTGGTACTGGAGCTGAGGGATTGATTGGATCAGGCTCCTGGAGAGGGACAGCACAAGCCCCAAAGGTCTTCTTTGTATCCCCAGTGCTTACTTAGCACAGTACCTGAAATATGGGTAGGCATTTAATCAATGCTTGTTAACTAATTTTTAAATTTTATTTTATAACCTTACCTTCTATTTTAGAATTGTTACTAAGTATGGATTCTAAGACAGAAGAGTGTTAAGGGCTAGGCAATTGGGGTTGTGACTTGTTGATCACACTCCTAAAGTGTCTGAGGCCAGTTTTGAACCCAGAACCTCCCATCTTTAGACCTGGTTCTTTATTCATTGAACCACCTACCTGTCCTTCAATAAACATTTATTAAATGCTTTCTTTGTGTTAGGCATTGTGCTATAACCTGGAGATACAATGAGAGTCAAAAAACAGCCCCTTCTTATAATCTAAGGTGGAACACAAAATGCAAACAACAATGTACAAACAAAATATAGACAGGATAAGCTAGAGATAAATATAGAATGAAGGTACCAGCATTATATGGGACAGGGGAAAAGCTTTATGCAGAAGATGGGATTTTAGCTAAAGCTTGAAGGAGCCCAAAGAAGTCAGGAAACAGAGGAGGGGGAGAGAATTTCAGGCATGGGAGAAACCAGTGAAAATACCTAAAATCAGGAAATGCAGCATCTTATTTGAGAAACAACAAAAAAGTCAGTGTCATAGGATCATAGGATATTTGAGGGAGGGAGGGTAAAGGTATGAGAATATTGGAAAGGTGATGGGACAGAGTTATGAAGGACTCTGAATGCGAAACAGAAGATTATTGAGTAGAGAGTGACAATAGACCAGGGAAGCCAGGTGACAGAGATCAGAAGAAAGAGAATTCTAGACCAAGGGGATTGCCAGTGAAAAATGCATGGAGTTGGGAGATGGGACATTTTGTTGAAGGAATAGTGAGGGGAAAAAAGGGACAGAAGACAAAAGCAAGGTAAAGTGACATAAGATGACTATAAAAACATGACATAATCCAAGGACTTGGAAAGCTAAGGACGTCAGAAAAGGTGGGTTTTTTGTTTTGTTTTGTTTTTAGCTATACAAGGAGAAATTGAGGATCAAAGAAGGGATAGTATCTCTAGGGTGGATGGGATGATAATAACTAGCATTAAAGAGAAAGTGAAGCTGCTCAACTATGCCTTTGTTTCTGTTGCCTCTGCAAAGGAGAATGGCTTTTAGATTGGAAATCTCAAACAAAAACAACTGATAGGAATAAGATAAATAAGACAGTAAAAGAACACCTAGTTTTCTTTGATAAATTCAAGTCACCAGGTCCAAATGAACTCTGAAAGAGCTGGCAAATATAAATACTGAGGCATTATTCATGATAGAAGAAAGATCATGGAAAGCGGAGATATCCCTAAGATTAGAGAATAAATGTTTTTTAAAGGAAGAGAACAAAGTCTTCAAATTACAGGTTAGTGAGTTTGATTTGGAATTTTTTTTAACCCTTATCTTCCATCATAGAATCAATACTGGATATTGATTTCAAGGCAGAAGAATGGCAAGGGCTAGGCAATGTGAGTTAAATGTACTGTGCTATAGCCTGGAGATACAATGAGAGACAAAAAACAGCCCCTTCTTATAATCTAAGGTGGAACACAAAATGCAAACAACAATGTACAAACAAAATATAGACAGGATAGGCTAGGGATAAATATAGGATGAAGGCACCAGCATTATATGGGACAGGGGAAAAGCTAGGGTCACACAGCTAGGAAGTATCTGTGGCCAAATTTGAACCCAGGTTCTCCCATTACTAGGACTGGCTCTCAATCCACTGAAATACCCAGCTACCCCCTTGACTTAGATTCTTGAGAAAATTCTAAAACAGACCTAATAGGTGCTTAATAAACGTTTATTGGCCCACTGACCAAAAAAAGTGACACGATCACATTTAGACAGAGAAATAGCTGATTACAGAGTCAGTGTGGTTTTAGAAATAAATTATTTTTCCAGAAATGCTTTATATTCTGGAAATCTTATTTGGATCAAACTTATTTAATTTTTGAACAGGATTACTAAACTAGTAGATGAAAGGATTCTGTGGATATAGTTTACCTAGATTTTACCTACATGTCTCCCCCACCTAGGTAATGCCCTTCTAGCTCAGACTTCACAAAGCACTTTGTTCTATATAATTAATTTCTATATTTTCCTCTTACTAGATTTTAAACTCCATGTTTATCAAATCCTTGTACCTTTCTTAGTGCTTTATAGAGTGTTTTTGCATAGTCACATCAATAAATATTTGCATATCGATTGATCTGAATAAATGAAACAACAGTTGGGATTTGTAGTATGTCTGAATTTGATTCAGCATAAGAAAGAATAGTGAAACAATTTATAAATATGCAATGATGGAATGAGGTAGCTAGGTGGTAGACTGGATATAACACAAAGAAAAAGGATCCAGTGGAGAAGGAAATGGTAAACCACTTCAGTATTCTTGTCAAGAAAACTCCAAGATAACTATGGTCCATGGGAGCAAAGAGTTAGATGTGATTGAAACTCAACAAATGATGAAACAGATTACTTTGTGGAATAGAGAGCTGTCCATCTTTGAAAGTAGTCACATGGTTGCCAGTTGGCTATTTTGGATTAGATGATCTCTAATGTCCCTTCCAATCATAAATTACAATGGGAGAATTTAGATTATAGATTTTTTTTAACATTTATTAATATTCATTTTTAACATGGTTACATGATTCATGCTCCACCTTTCCCCTTCAACCCCCCCCCC
>NC_058132.1:142384615-142469110 GCF_016433145.1 Gracilinanus agilis
TTTTTTAAACCCTTAACTTCTGTGTATTGTCTCATGGGTGGAAGAGTGGTAAGGGTGGGCAATGGGGGTCAAGTGACTTGCCCAGGGTCACACAGCTGGGAAGTATCTGAGGTCGGATTTGAACCTAGGACCTCCCATCTCTAGGCCTGACTCTCAATCCACTGAGCTACCCAGCTGCCCCAATCAACAAGTTTTAATAAGTGCCTACTATGTGCTAGGCACTGGAATTCAAATTCAAAAACAAGAAAGGGAAGAGAAAAATACCACACATAACTAAATACATGTATAATACAAGGTTATCTGAGGAGGGGGAAAGCACTAACAATTGGGTGGGGATTTCAAAAGGCTTTATATAGACTAGGAAGTTGTTTCTTAGCTGAGAACTATCCATGGCACTATTCTGGTGTTGGTCATAGTTGGTTATTACTATTCTTAGTTCAGGAAATTTAGCTACCCCCACATATTTGCTTTTCCTTAGTTATGTTTCTACAATTGCCATATAAATTGGAATATATAGAGAATCAATATCTTTCACCTAAAAATAAAATTTTATTCAAAGACAATGCTTTGAAGAAAGACAATATAATGAAAAAAATTATAAATTAGCTATTTTTCAAATTCCTCTTAGAATTGAAAACCAGTGTTTTGGTGATTCAATTCTGTTCAATTCAACAAACATTAGGTTGCCTTGCTATTCTGGGGACACACAGCCAAGAATGAAAGCAAGAAATGTAAACTTTTTGAGGGCAGGGTTATATTTTCATTTTTTATCATTGTACCCCTCAACATTTAACATATTATAGAACACTTAGTAGTTAATAGCTGCTAAATAGATATTTAATATTGAGTGTAAAGGTTATTTTCATCCTTACTAGCATAAAAACTGGTTTTAGATTAATCAATATGACTACAATGGAAATCACGTAGCTAAAATCTCTTTGAAATTTTATTCTTTGATATACTTAGAAAATCTGCTCAAAAATTATTGTCCAGAATAAACTTTGAGAAAGGAAATAAATTGAAAAACTGCAAGATAGAATAGTTAATAGAATTATTCTCTTGAAAGCTATTCTTCTTCATATCAAGGGTTTTTTTATAAATAAAATGAGGCATAGCTAGGAAATTTTCAACCCTCTAGGAGTTCTTTCTGATCATGAAATTCAATCTGTCTCAGTAGGATTCTCACAATAAAAACAAGAACATACAAATTTATATAATGAATGTGTGTGTTCAAAGGTCACTGTTAATATTATCTATTGGTCAGAAAAACAGATGTTAGATCAAGATCTTGTTACCTTGTTTCTATGCCAAAAAAATGTCCTTTGTTTTGTAGCCATTATTACCACCTGTAAGAACTGATTCCCATCCTTACCCCTCTTTATTTGCAAAGCTCCTCCTCTTTGCTCAGACAACTTTGATCAAAACCAGCCAGCCCAGAATTTTCTTTTGGTAGGTATGCTTCCCAGAATTCTCCAGCTGAGCTGCATTTCCTGAAGTGTTTTTTTTAGGACAGTCTTAGGGCATTCCTTCCTACTGTAGTCTGTCCAGCATCAGTTGATTTTGTCGTCGTAAAAGACTGGTGTTTATTATCTTTCAGATATTTCAGCACTAGTATAAAGCATGTGGGATAAAACTTAGCTCTTGCCCACTCAGTGACCTGAGTCATAAGGGTTGCAGTCCAGTCTTCAGGAGCAGCTTGAGTGTTCCAGTCATTAGGGAACTGCTAAGTGGGCACAGATGGCAATTATATTCCTTCAGATCAATCTGCAACCTCAGATGGAATAGCAATGAGTTATAGAGGTGAGGTAGTTCATTCACCTTGAAACTGCTCCTTTTCCACTACCTTTTCACCTGCTGCTTTCTTCTTTTCATTCTCCTCTGGAGTCCCATAGAAGAAAAAAGTTGGCCATAATCTTCCATGGATGCTCAAAGGAGGTAGTACCATGTATATCCATTACATTAGACTCAATGAGTGAGTTTCTTTATTTTTGCATGTAAGAGTAAATGTCCATATATCAAAGTAGGGACTCTGTATTACCTAGTACTTAAAGTTTGGGAGAAATAAAATTTGGGAGGTAAATATAAGAGGATTTCATCAAAAACTGGTGGTGATCAGCTCTAGGATCAGTAACCACCAAGAAGCAAGGCTCCCAGAAAGCTACCTGAATCTAGTTAATGAATGTGCCCCATGATAAACGTCTAGCAATGTGGTATGGCAATAGTGGCAGCATCAAATTGTAAAAAATAAGTTTACTGTACAGTATTCCTAGATTACAAGAGACTCATGTTAGTTGGATTTTCAGTAGTAACAACGGTACAAGCTTCTATTAGAAGCAATTACCAATTTCTCTTCAGATTTATGATGTACATAATTTATAGATATACAGTTCTGTTGACTTGGAATCTAGAAACCCCCAAACTAGGAGCTAGTAATTGTATCAGAGACCCTTTCCCAAGAAGACCCACACCTGGGCAGGGACTATCTTTTTAGTATCCATTGCAAATAGCCTATTCCCTTATACCCTAGCCTCTAGCTATGATTCCTTTCCCAAACTTGATTGTATCCTGTCAGTATAGTTTGAATGCTCCCATTTCCTTGTACTATGGTAATGTCAATCAATCATCTTTCTCTGTTCCTGCATCCCCAAAATATTATCTAGGTCCCCCAAATTCTTTTGTTCCTTGGAACTGTCATCTAGTGCTGTGGCACTCTCAGGAGTACAGTGCTGAACTCCTATCCATGATTACAGAGTGGTTTCCCTGACTATTTAATAGTTCTGTGTTTTTTCCAGTTTAATGGTTCCATATGGAAGTCCAGGTTGGTTCTACCAAAATGGGTTGTTGCCACAAAGAATTTGAGGACATCTTCCTCTTTCACCTTCATGACATTGTGAGGTTAGGACATTATATATTTCCTCTTAAAGTTAAGATGGGAATTGAATACAATGTCTATCAGGAACCTTCTTCTCTATAGTACAAAAGGTACAAAAAATTATTTTTATAGCTTGTCATCCATTCTTTTCACAAGTCTCATTCTATGTAATTGTTTTGCAACTTCATTTCTGTGCTCATGGATTTGCTGAAATTATAGATTTTATTTTAATGATCCTGTTTTGCCACATGGATAATGCCAACAGGTAAAGAATGCATAGAAATAAATATTATTATTAAATTATTGTATTCAGAATTTCATCCTGTGAAGATGGGATTAACTCTTCCCTGCCTATTTTTAGATTTAATCACCGGAAGTGTATACACCCCACTTATCCTTAAGTATGGGGAGGTCTGTGACCCACATGTGCTATAGTGGGTGACAAATCAAAAATGACTAACTGCCCCCTGGGCAACCTTAAGCAAAGTTATAGCTGCAACTGGCCCACATAAAGTGGAAGGAAGGCACAGGAAATGATGAAAAGAATGGTTTTTAAAAGTGGGAAAAACTTCCTATGAGGAGCTCTTTTGCCTTCGAATGTGGCCCAGGAAGAGCTCTGGCTTGGGACCTTGTGCTGCTCTTGGATCTTCCCTTAGGACTACCACGTGGGTGAATAAAAAGGCTGACTCCTTTCCTGGCCCCTGGAAGGACTAGCGTCCACAGAGGTCTCCTCCCCCAGCTTGGAGAAGGAGGCCACATAGCTGGAACCGTTGCTTAATTTAACCCTAGGCCTTCTGGCTAGGACATTTTGGAGTTCTGCAGGGGTAAAGTTAGGGCAAATAGTCTAGTTCATTAAGCTAGATTTCTCATTCTATTCTCTTTCTCTTCCCTCTACCTCAGTGATTCCCAAAGTGGGCACCACCGCCCCCTGGTGGGTACAGCAATGATCTAGAGGAGCGGTGATGGCCACACATTTTTTGTATTACATTCTATTTTGAGTTCAATAAATAGTTTCATAATTTCCAGGGGGTGCTAAGTAATATTTTTTTCTGGAAAGGGGGCAGTAGGCCAAAAAAGTTTGGGAACCACTACTTTACCTAATTTTTTCCCTCTATTTTGTAAATAAACTACTAAAAAGTCATTCTGACTTAAATAATAATTTTGGCACCACATTTCTCATATATTTAGTCCAACCCTTACATTCCTCTAAAATAGTTCTCTTCCACTAAAATCTCCTGGCCTTTGATACCTCCTTATGATGTGAAGTGACTTTGAATTCTAGTAGGCTATGCTAAATGTTAATTTAATTTGCTCCGATGGGGAAGATTTCTAGTTATGAACCTATGTTCCCATTTCTCATAATTTCTGTTGACAAAGAGAAACCTAGTGATTGGTTGCATGTCTGTTGTCTTAAGATTATCTTGGCTAAAAGCATGGTCTGGCCACAGTGTAATGAATTTTTGGGTTATAGCAACTTTATAACACTATAGTATGCATTGGTAAATGTCTACATATCAAAGTGGGGACTCTGTTATCTAGTGCTTAAAAATTTGGGGAGGTAAAATTTGAGAAGTTGGGCAGTAAATACAAGAGGATTTCATCAAAAACAGGTGGTTAGGGGGAAGCTGGGTAGCTCAGTGGACTGAGAGTTAGGCCTAGAGACAGGAGGTCCTAGGTTCAAACCCGGCCTCAGACACTTCTCATCTGTGTGACCCTGGGCAAGTCACTTGACCCCCATTGACCACCCTTATCTCTCTTCCACCTATGAGCCAATACACAGAAGTTGAGGGTTAAAAAACAAAAACAAAAACAAAAACAAAAAAAACAGGTGGTTATCAGTGCTAAGATCAGTGACCACTAGGGGGCAAAGAATATAAAGAGTTAGGACAAAGAGCCCTGGCTCTAGAGTCAAAGGACTTGAGCTCATATTGTACTTTGGATGCTTTTGTGATTTTAGGAAAATGAGGTCTTGGACTAGGTGGCCTCTGAGTGCTTTCCAGGTCTAGAGCTTTGACCTTATATTTCTATCATCTGTAATTTTTATTGGTGAATGAATAAATAAAACATTTATTAAATGCTTATCAAGCACTGGGCAAATAAATTGAAAAGTATGTCTCTGTTCTCAAGGAGTTCATATTCTAATGAGGAAGATAATATACATGGAAGATATAGCTATAAGTCAGATAGGTCCCATGGTCCTTAGGGTGCAATGGCAAAGCATATGCTAATGCTTTTTCTCTAATATCATCATTTTCATTGATAAAATCACATCATTTTCTAATATTGAATCATTTGACAGTGCCAAGGACTTGTCAGGGTCTGAGACTTGCTTGACAAATTGCTTCCTGTTTCTCCCTCAGGGTACTTTGTTTTTTCATTCCATTTGGCTTGTCCTGCCCTGTGAATGGCAGTTGGTAGGGATAGTTAGCCCCATCCCCAGAGAAGTACATTTATTGGGATGAATGCTGTGAGACAGGGGTTGGCAACGTATGGTTCTTGAGCCATATGTGGCTCTTTTGAGGGCCAGATATGGCTCTTTCTGCAGGAGCCATAAAGTCAATTTTTTTTTCAGGCGCTGTTATAGGAGCGCACACTGTGAGCACTGTACGGCTCTCACGAAATTACATTTTTAAAAATGTGGCGTTTATGGCTCTCACTGCCAAAAAGGTTGCCGACCCCTGCTGTGAGAGCTAGAAGCAGGTCTTGGGGGGAGGAGACTGCCAGGACCAGGGCTCTCATATACCTGACTTTGATGGGCAATTGGTCAGTAGCTGATGCTGGTAGTGATGAGGAAGGTATGATAATTTCTCCCTTCAATGGTGACTACAGTAGTTGGGTTGAAAGCAAGTCTGTTGGTTTGGAGGACACTGCTAGTCCCCAGGATATTGGGCTACAGGTCTTGGAATGTCTTTTTCAAGGTCCAAGGAGGAAACATGTGGTCAAGTTATTGATGTTGATGGTTTGACTTGCTTGGCACATGCCTCCTATTTCTCCCTTAGGGTTTTCTGCTAGGAAGTATCCACAGTAACAAACTCACAAAGGTCTAAACTACTGAAGAAAATAAGGTTATATTAGAGGAAGTTAATAGCACATGGTAGGAATAGTATATGCAACCCATTTCTTTTTTCAGATATAAAGTGGTCAACACATAGAAGTATAAAGAAATTAGTTCCCTTGCTGGATACTGACCTCTGCTGTCAGATTTTTGAACTTACATATGAGATAGATTATTAGCACCAATGTTTTCTCTGGTATGCATACAAATCTACAAAGATTAAAAGGTCTTGCTCATTGTAAAATACCTCCAAAAACATTGACACGGTTTTGATTTAGATTTAGATTTATTTGCTTTTCTACACACACACAAATGTTTGCTCAGCCTAAAAGCTATGATTTTTTTTTTTTTATTCTGAAAGGCATGAGCAGGCCAGGGGTTTTGGACTAACTTTGTCTTATCAACATATGTAATTATAGGATGCCACATCTCAAGGATAAACCATCAGGGTTCATCTTTTTTTTTTTAAACCCTTAACTTTAGGTGTATTGTCTCATAGGTGGAAGAGTGGTAAGGGTGGGCAATGGGGGTCGAGTGACTTGCCCAGGGTCACACAGCTGGGAAGTGGCTGAGGCCGGGTTTGAACCTAGGACCTCATGTCTCTAGGCCTGACTCTCAATCCACTGAGCTACCCAGCTGCCCCCAGAGTTCATCTTTTAACAGGAAAAAGCTAACTTTTAGAAGAAACTGTTTGATTTAGGAAACTTTTGAGGTCACTTGGGTCTGACCATGTGAGATGAAGTAGGAAACCATGATAAGGCAATAAAAAATTCAGAGAGTATGGGAAATAAAGGAAACTAAAGTCTTGATTAGCTACTGTACCTAATACTTTATTAACATTGTTTTTGTGTTGTTAAAATTTTTGCCAAAGGCAGATTGCCTGTCTTTCTGGCCTACTGTCAATGCACCAAGTGTTTAGGGAGTGTCCCCAAATGCCAATTTCTCATACCTGTACCCCAAAGTTTTCCACCATTAGTAACAGGGTCAAACTCTCTATAGCATCACCTGTTTATCCATCTGGTTGGGCAGTGGCATTAGGCCTTGCCCAAAAGTAGGGGGGGGGTGTTAACATGAAATCTGGATGCCTCAATTTTACTCCTGCCTTTTGAGAAACCCCAGTACCAGCACACCTGTTTTGGGTTGAACTATAGACCTTAAACTGTCTGGAGACCCAAGTGTGGTTGGGATCTGTGGATGTAGTCCCAATGTTGAGAGCCTTTATTTGTTTTAGAAGCTTCTCCCATTCTATTAAAGTCCTCTCTCAGGAAGCCCAGCTCTTAGTTTGGCCCTTTCCGTTGTAATTGTTATAGTTGACGGCTCCCTGATACCCTTGAGGCTGCCTGCAGACCTCTTTGCAGCCTGCTTGCAGTTTGTCTATGCAGGCTTGCTGTACCAAGTCCTCCAGAGGGTATAAAAGACCCCCAAGTTCTGTCCCTCTTCAGAGTTGTCATCTAGTGTGGTGGCACTCCTAGGAGTTTAGTGACTGGAGCTGCCAGAGTCTGCGGACTCTGTGTGGGTGTATGGTGCACAGCTCTGCAAGGAGGCCTAAATTCTAGTGCTAAACTCCCTTCCTTAATTAAAAAGTGACTTTTCTGACTATTTAATAGTTTTGTGTTTTTTCCAAGTTAATAGTAGTAAGGTAACAAGGTATAAACATAGATGACTATAATACACATTCTTATATAACAAATGTCCTAGAAAGAAGCAAAACAAAGTTCTGTGTCAAATCTGAAAGAGGCAGTAATTTCTAAGGGGTGAGATTAGAAAAGGCTTCGAGAAAGAGATAGTATTTGAACTGCATTATAAATTATGAATAATAATTCAATATGCTGATATGGAAAGGAACTGCATTTTAATATATATATATATGTACATATAGGTATCCCTATTATATCCCTATGCAAAGGCATAGAGCAGGAAAATATAGGGTATATTCAGATATTCAGGGGAAATTATTGTCTAATTTAGCTATTAGATAAGAATATTTGCATTGACATTATATGGAAAGGAAGGGTAGCACCAGATTATGGATACCTTTGAATGGCAGGCAAAGAAATCTGAAACTGACTTGGTGGGCAAATAGGGAAATAATGAAGATTTTTTAGCAGAAGAGCAATGTGATTAGATCTGTGCATAAGGAACATTATTCTGGCAGTGGCTTAAGAGATAAAATGGAGGGGGGGAGTCTGAAAAACTATTAGGAGGCTATTAAAATAGTCCAGATTGGTAGTAATGGGGATCTGGTGGTAGCAGTGGAAAAGGAGGGGGAGAAGAGTCTGATGTGAAAGAGAGTATAGAGATGAAATCGTTCATTTATTGTCTGTGTAAGAGATGAATTCCCATCACATCTCTCACTGAGGTTATTTCAAACCCTTTCCTTGATTTAAAGGTCCTGACTCTACCATCGCTCCACATTTAGAGCAAATAATTTTAACTTTATTGGGAATACTGAGGGCATCAGGCATTTACTCTTTTCCTGCTACTCCTCCATACACCTAAAAAGTATCCTTAAAAAGTGTTCCTCCTCTTGGTGAAGAGTAACTTTTTAAATTCTAGTATACCCTTAATCAGAACCAGTGTTACCAGAGCCTCAAAGCCTATTTGTGTGGAGCTTTCCTAATTGGTTGAGATTTAAAAAAAAATTAATTTAACTAATTAACAGAACATTTTTCCATGGTTACAGGATTCACGTTCTTTCTCTCCCCTCTCTCTCCCCTCCTCCCACAGCCGATGCACAATTCCACTGGGTTTTACATGTGTCATTGATCAAGACCTATTTCCACATTATTGATATTTGCACTAGAGTGATTGTTTAGAGTCAACATCCCCAATCATATCCCCATCAACCCACGTTGGAGACTGATTACTCAGTGCTTTGGGGACATGAGGGGTGCTGTTGGTAAGAGATTGAGAGAAATCTTGGTCTTTCTGGCTTCAGACTTCAAGGAAGAAATTGTGCATTCCAGACTCTTTTCAGGTTTCTTAAAGGAGATAAAAACTCTAGGAAGAAGCTGACATGTAGAATAGCATGAACTTCAGTCATGTCCCCTCTCTCCAGCTTCCTACACTAGACTCTTTGGGGAATTTCCCTGTGGATGAGAGCTGAGGCCCTTTCTCTTGGTTGAGCTGAATCATCTCATTCCTAATAGGATAACTCATTTGCCTTGTGGATCATCTGGTATATATTCTCCTTTGAATACTTTTTCTGATTTCTGTTTTGCTAGCAACGTGGATAAATTGGTTAATTCACTATTTTTGCTATGTGTTCATTGTGAAATTGGCATCTGGTGGAACAGAGTCAATATATGAAAATATAATTTGGAATATTCCTTCCTTTTTTTTTTAAATCCTTACCTTCCATCTTAGAGTCAATATTGTGTATTGGTACTAAGGCAGAAGAGCTGTAAGGGCTGGGCAATGGGGGTTAAGTGACTTGCACAGGGTCACACCACTAGGAAGTGTCTCAGGTCAGATTTGAACCCAGGATGGGCCTGACTCTCAATCCACTGAGCCACCTAGCTGCCCCCCCACCAATTCCTTCCTTGTTAAAGGACAGTCATCAGGTGCATAGTTTGAATCAAAAAAAGTTTTCCCCATGGCTAATAATATTTAAGAAAGAAGATATAAATCTAACCCCTGTTAACTTAGAAAAAAAAACACAGAACTATTAAAATAGTCAGAAAACCCAAGTCTTTAATCAGGAAAGAGATAGTGTCCACTATTCAGTCATCACCAGTATCTTTGAGAGGCTAACTGTACTAGATTATCCTCTGAGGAATAATACAATTTGGGGAACTTGTATACCTTCTGGAGAACTTGGTACAGCAAGCATGCCTAGACAAACTGCAAGCAGGCTGCAAAGAGGTCTACAAGCAGCCTCAAGGGTATCAGGGAGCCGTCAAAGGAAAGGGCCAAACTAAGAGCTGGGCTTCCTGAGAGAGGACTTTAATAGAATGGGAGAAGCTTCTAAAACATAAAGGCACTCAATATTTGACTATATCTACTAATCTTACCCAAACGGGGGTCCCCAAACAGTTCAAGGTATATAGTTCAGACCAAAACAGCTGTGCCTGGTACTGGGGATTTTCAAAGGGCAATTTCAAGTTGACACCTCAAATCCCTTCTTTCTGAGAAGAGCAGAGTGGTCAGCGCCTGGCTCCAACCTCCTGCTTTCCCTCCTGGCAGGAACCCAAGTCTTTCTTAGAGAAAGGTGAGGGAAAGAGACTAGATATATATTCTTACTTCTCTGCAAGCCATATTTAGAATGTGTGTAAATAGAATTAGCTCGAGCCCATTAATAGTCAAAAATCTACCCATCCTAGGCATAGAAATGATGTAATCCTAACCTCCCTTAGTGGGGAGGGGAGACGAGTTACCCACACGTGACAATAAGTAACAAATCAAGAATAAGGGACTGCCCTTTGGGCAGTCCAAATCAATGTAGAAACTGCCATTTGTCCATTTGAATTAGAGGTGGACCATAGGAAGTGATGAAAGACACGATCTCTTTAAGTTAGTGAGTGAACTTCCTTTGGGGGCAGTTGCCCTCTCGAACTGGAAGAAGAAGCATCTCCTGAGACCACAGACAGATTACACTCTATATTGTCACGTGGGTAAGTTAGGCTGACTTCCTTGGCCTAGCTGGGCCAATTCTAAACTCTGCCTATGTGGCTGTTGGGCCTTGTGGCTTACAGCTTCATTTATTTAGCCTTTTAACCTTCTCTCTCCCTTTCTCTTTATTCCTACTTTTTACCTACCAGATTGTAAATAAACTCTTCAACCCGATGCTGACTTGGGTCTGATTTAATTACGGAATCAACCTGAATTGTTCCTGGCGGCCACATATTTTAATATATATCTATAATTACCTAAATTTTCCTTCTTACAAATGACCCATATGGATACTTATAACTTACATGGGCAACATAGAACACCTATATATACTCCCTCTACCAATATTAGGATCAGAAAAAAATCAATAACTCAAGGCTCAACATTTGCAGGATCACAATGAGACAAATCATATCTTTAAATGTCAAAGACCTGCAATTTCATGGCCATGGGGACTTGGTGTGGGAACTCCATTCAATGGCAGATCATGAACCATTTATAATTCAAACTTAGATAGTTGCTTTAGGCCCAGACAGGTTAAGTAATTTGCCTATAAATTACTTTTCCAGTAAATCTCAGAGGTAAGATTTCAATTTGGGCTTTCGAAATCCAAGTGCAATAGTCCTTCTAAAACACCCTACTGCTCCTTTTTAATATTGTTTTTTATAAATTCAAGTTTTTTGAATGCCTAAATTACATTCTTCTTGGAACATATGTATTTGTTTATTTTTAAACAAACGAAGGGTGAGTGTGTGCTACACTGAACATGCAAAACCACTGAGTTTGGTCATATCAGTAACTTTGCTACTGTTAGAGTAAGAATAGCTGCATTATAATCGTTAAGTTTGCAATTGTACGATATGCTGATTATGCTTAGTTACTATGATTTTGTTACTTTGCTATTGCTCTTCTTAGAAATGAAAATAAATTCTTTTTTGCGTTTTCATTTTTTTAAGTAATGTTATTATTTTATTTTCCCCCAATCACATGTAAAATTAACATTCAGTTAAAACAATTTTGAGTTCTAAATTTTCTCCCTCATTCCCACCCTTCTTTCCCTCCCATCCTTCATCCTCTCTGGGATGGTAAACAATTTGATAGAAATTTTACATTTGCACTCATATAAAACATTTTCCCATATTAGTCATTTTGTGGAAGAGATCTCAAATAAAAAAAAGACAAAGAAGAAAAAGTGAAATATAATATATTTTAGTTTGCATTCAGATTCCATCAGTTCTTTTTTGGAGACCAGATGGCATTTTTTGTCATGAGTCTGGGATTGTCTCGGATCACTCCCTTGTTGAGAATAACTAGGTCATTCATAGTTTTCATAAAAAATATTGCTGTCACTATGTACAATGTTCTCCTGGTTCTACTCACTGTACTTTGCATCGGTTTATGTCTTTCCAAATTTTCCTGAAGTCATCTTGCTTGCTTGTCATTTCTTACAGCACAGTAGTATTCCATCACTATCATATACTACAACTTCTTCAGCCATTCCTTATGATGAACAACCCTTCAATTTCCAATTCTTTGCTCCCACAAAAAAGAGCTGTAATAAATATTTTTGTGCAAATATGTCCTTTTCCCTTTATTCATTTTGTTTTGAAATAAAAATCATTTCCCATCAAACATCCTTCCTCCTAACTACATTTCCTTCAGACAGTTTGGCAAAAAATGTCTACTATGGTAAGTGTGACTGATAGAAAACCCTATTTTTCACATTTGTAGTTTACTGTTTATTAATAAGGAAGAAGCTTGTGAACTTGAACTTTGATAGCCCTTTAACCAAAAGTGTCCACTGTATTTGACCAGTGATGCTTTTTTTTTTCTATTGAGATATTATTTTAATCATTTGATGTATTATTACTTTTGATTTACTTTCTTTTTACTATATCTCTTTGTGAAAATCTTATATGCACATATATATTACTATGGCAAATAATCTTGCATTATATTCAAATATCAATTTTTTAAGGAAGATCCCAAACCCTGGGCACCCATTTTGTTCCTAATTTTTTTTCCCCAAATTTTTATGTTCACAAATAATGCTGCTATGAAAATTTTTGTTTGCTGTCTTTAACTCCTTGGGGCAAAATCCCTGTTGTGGGATTTCTGAGTCAAAGGATATAAACAATATTGTAACCTTTCTTGCATAATTCTAATTTACAGCTCTACCAGCAAAGAAAGGGTAACTAGGTGATGCAGGGGATAGAGAGCCTGAAGTCAGAAGTCTTATCTTCCTGAGTTCTGGTCTCAGACATTTACTAGCTGTGTGACCTTTGGCAAATCATTTAACCTTAGTTTACCTCATCTGTAAAATGAACTGGAGAAAGAAATGGCAAATTACTCTAATACTTTTGCCAGGAAAACCCCAAATGGGGTCACAAAGAATCAAACTGAAATGACTGAACAACAACAATAACCAACAATGAATTAGCATGCATCTCTTTCTATGATTCCTCTAACATTGAATTTTCCTATCTTTTTATGACTATGTTAATTCAGTGGAAATGAGGTGATGCCTTAGAGTATTTTTAATGTCCACTTTTCTGATCATTGGTGATCTCTAATACTTTTTCCTAAATTGTTTATAATTCGCATTTTTATTTTGAACTTTGTTTCTATATTTTGAAAACTTATCTTTTATAAAATAAGAGTCCTATTTCTGTCAGTTCTCTGTAGATTTATGTATCAGACTTGTATCAGAGATGGTTTCCAAATCAATTTCCCTTGAAGTAGACCCAAGATAGAATAATTATGCCATCTAGGCAGGGTTCACAAGTCCCAAATGCCACTGAAAGTATGGACATCATTTTGTTGCTCTTAAAAGAACAGTTTGGAAGATATTGAATAGATAAAATTATAAAGAGCAATATTAGTTATGTAAAATTATAAAACTTTTGCACACATAAAATCAATGTAAGAGAGAATTCAAAGAAAAGATTGATGATGGAGTTTCCATCAACAGAATTTAAAAAGTCAGGGAAAAGATCAAGTTTGGGAGAGAATATGATGATTTATACTTTGGACCTGATGAATCTGAGATGTCAGACAGCCAGATGGAGATATCCGGTAAGTAATTAGAAATGCAAGATTTAAATTCATCAGAGAGCAGATTGATGTCATTGCTGGGGCACTGTAATGGGTATCTGGAAGACTTAGGTTCATAATCCTGCCCCAGACACTAGCTATGTGATGCTGAGCAAGTAAGTCACTTAGCCTTTTTGTGTCTCAGTTTCCTGATCTATTCAATCAAATGTTTGGATTTGATGGTCTCTAAGGTCCCTTCAGGAATTATGATCCTTTTATCCCATGATTATTTATACATGTGGATGTCATCCACATAGAAGTGATAGTTGGAGATGTGCCAGTGTATGAGATCATGAAGAGTAAGAGTGTAGAGAAAGAGGGCTAAAGATAGAGCCATGAGGGAGTATCTACATTAAGGAAATGGAAGGAAGAAGAGTTAATATGGAAAGGGTCAGAGGAGAAGTGGATAGAGAATAGGAAAAAGAACCAGGAGAGTGCAATGTCACAGATGTCTGGGAAAGGAGGAGTATGAAGACATAGGGAGAGTGACTTAAGCCAGGTCAATAGTTTTAATGCTGGTATTAAAGCCAGTAAAAGATCGAAGAGGATGAATACTAAAAAAGAAACCTTTGGCTTTATCAGTTAGGAGGTCAGTGAGGACATTTCAGAAAGAGATTTCAGTGCCGTGATAGTGACTGAGGTCATGTTACAAGGCCTGAGGAATAAATGGCTGATGGGAAAGCAGAGGCATCAAGGAATTAAAAGGTATCCTCAGATCCCATATAGTCAAATCTGTAGCTGAACTAGAATTTTCTCTCCAGGATTCCCAAGTAGTCATTCAGCCTTTTCTTAATGACTTTTACTGAAGAGAAATTAACTAATTTACCAGGTTGCCCATTCCACTTTGGGACAACTCTAATTAAAATTTTTTTCCCCCTTATATCAAGCCTTCAGTTTCTTTGCAACTTCCACATAATCCTCCTAGTTCTGCCCTCTGGGGTCAAGGTGGACAAGTCTAATCCACAGGATAGCTTTTCAAATCCTTTGACAGCTACTATGCCCTCCCTAAATCAGTTCTTTCAACTGGGAGCAAAATAGAAGTATTTGTTTGTTTCTAGGAGAGGACAGACTTACATTTGTTGATGAGTAGAGGAAAAGGAGCCAGGACATAAGGAGAAAATGAAGATACCGGACAGTAAGACTTATTGAATCAATAAACATATATTTCTTTTTGGGTCCCTGGTACTCAGCATAATACCTGGTACTTAGTAGGTGCTTAATAAATGCTTTTTGATTAAGTGCCTACTAGGTACCATTTACTTTGCCAAGCACTGGGGAAATAAGAAATATAAAAAGTAGGTCTTGTCCTTGAGACCACAGAGACAACAAACAAATAAATAGCAACTAACAAAACTTTATACAGGATAATCTGGAAAAAACCATCAGTGGGAAGGCATTGGAATGAAGAGGGACTGGGAAAGGCTTCCGTAGAAGGCTGGCTTTTAGCGGAGACTTTTGGGAAATTAGGAAAGCCCAGAGGCAGAGATGAGAAGGGAGAGCTTTCTAGGCATGGGGATGGCCCCAGTGAAAATGTCTAGAGTTGGGAGATGACAGAAGGAGCATTAAGGAAGTCAGTGTCACTGGATCAAAGAGTATGTGGAGGAGGTACAAGATATAAGAAGACTGGGAAGGTGTGGACAGGGCAGGTTATGAAAGGCTTTGTTTTTGTTTGTTTGTTTTTGTTATTTTTTTCCAAATCTAATTTTAATTTTAATTAAAAAATTTTTTTTCCATGGTTCCATGATTCATGTTCTTACTCTCTCCCCAATCCCCAACCCCCAACCCCTGTAGCCAACGCACAAGAAACAACTGGTTTCTTCATGTGTCATCGATCAAGAAATATTTTCCATATTATTGATAATTGCACTGGGGTGGTCATTTAGAGTTTACATCCCATATCATGTCCGCATCAACCCATGTGTTCAAGCAGTTGTTTTTCTTATATGTTTCCACTCCTGTAGTCCTTCCTCTGAATGTGGGTAGCATTCTTTTCCATAAATCCCTCAGAATATGAAAGGCTTTGAATGCCAAACAGAGGATTCTATATTTGATCCTAGAGACTATAGGAAGCCAATGGAGTTTATTGGGAATGAAGGAGTGACATAGTCAGATCCTGTTTTAGGAAGGATGGGCTGGAGTGGGGCAAGACTTGTGGCAAGCACACCAATTAGCCATCTCTTGCAATTGTTCAGGTGTGAGGAAATGAGGACCTGTACCAGGGTGATGGCAGTGTCAGAGGAGAGATGGGGGCAGATAAGAGGGATGTTACAAAGGTAAAATGAACAGGTCTTGGCAACAAGAAGGGTCTCTATTTCATGTGGGTGAAGGAGGAAATAGTGGTAGAAAACATCTAGGTGGTAATGGAATGAGGAGAAGGAGAAAAGAGGGAACTCTCTTTGAAGGGCCTCAATTTTTTTCAGTAAAATATGAGGTAAGCTTCTTAGTTGAGATGGAATTATAGAAAGATGAATAAAAATCTTGGAGGAGTTAGGGAGTTATGAGATCACGGGTAGTTCCATTTTAAGGGATTTGTACTTCCTAAGCAAAGTTTGAAAGCTTTACTTTTTTCACAATGAAAAGCATTAATATAATTTTACCTCTTAAAGGAATAATTTATTTCTTTTTAGAGATATTGTAGTAGCCCTACAAAAAGAGTCACAGTTAGAGGTACTATATAAAACTGCCACTTTAATAATGATAACAATAATGATAACAATGCAATTACAAAAAAAACTTTAATGGCACCAAAGACATGTATTATATCATCAGAATTGATGGGCCCTTAGCATCACATGGAAAGGAAAAAATACTTTAGGAGGTGGGGAAGCATCATAGAGTATAGCAATACTGGTTGTTCAGCTATTCAGTTGACTTTTTTGTGACCCCCTGGACCATAGCATACCAGGCCCTTTTTTCCTCTACTTTTTTTTTTTAAACTCTTGCCATCTGTCTTAGATATGATACTAAATATAGGTTCTAAGGCAGAAGAGTGATAACGGCTGGGCAATTGGGGTTAGGCGGCTTGCCCATGGTTCTCACAGCTCAGAAGTGTTGGAGACTATATTTGAACCCCAGTCCTCCTAACTCCAGGTCTGGCACTCTATCTACTGTGTTAGCTATTTGCCCTTCCTCCACTCTCCCTTAAAGTGTGTCCAATTTCATAACAGCACTGGGATCAATTCAAATAGAAACAGCAGCTACTAAATAGTAATGCTACCTCATAATAACTTAGAAAATCACTATATTTTATATATAATATATAGAGCATCTATATTTTATGTATATAATATATCTATAGAACATCAATATTTTATTGCATTTTTATTTATTTTGTTAAATATTTCCTAATTATATTTTAATCTGGTTCAGGAAGACCTATTTGATACCTCTAGAGTACAAGACCTGGAGTCAGAAAGACAGTTTAAATCCCACTTCAATGGCTTATTAAAGAGCTAAATCACTTAAACTCAGTCCTGGTTTGCTCAATTTTTATGAAGGGATTAAAAAATAGTTGTAGTATCACCATCAAAGGGCTGTTCATAAGATCAAATGGAATATTCCTAAAGTACTTGGCAAAGGAAATGGTGCTATTCAAATTATTATTATTGCCATTATTATTATATTTGAAGTAATTCTTATTGCACTCATCTCACTCATCTACTTCTCTACCCTGCTATACCTAAATCTATTAAGCACCTACTACGTGTCAAGCACTGTAATAAGTGCTGGAACTTTATGAAGGTTATTATAATGATGAACAAATGAAGTGTTTGTGAAGCACTCACTATATGCAAAGCACTTTATTTAGGATACAAATAGAAAAGGATGACAGTCTCTGCTCTTAAGGAACTCATTCTAATGAAGATGACAACATATATGGACAGTTTCAACTGCAAGTCAAATAATGAATAAGGTGCTGGGTCAGGAGTCAGGGAGACCTAGGTTCAAAGTCAAGATAGTATTAATGGAAAATTCACTGCATCAGAAAGTCTAGGATTCTAAGCTTCCTGTTTGAGTAAATCACTTCAATTTTCTGTTTGTTTCCTCATGAATCAAAGGGGCTGTACAAACAAGGTGACCTCTAAGTCTTTCTAAGTCTAGCAGTCTATTGTTTTATTTAATTTTAATTGAAATAGTAAACATTTTTTCATTGGATGGCTAGAAAAAATTTCTTGCAGGGTGAACAGTAATGCAGAGAACAGTTCGTTACCAGACTCCAGATTTGTATTATTTACCTAGGTTTCCATCTTTCACAGTAGCCCAACAAAGGACCTCTTGTGGGAGGAGAGTTACGCTTTCATTTTTTTCTTTGTTCCTTGTCTGGCAGTCTAGAGGTGGGAAGAAGAACTGAAGGGAAGATTTGCCTGTTTTTTTTTTTTTTTTTCTTTCTTCCTTTTGTGCTGGGTTCTGAAGACTCCTGAGACTTCATAGTTGCAAACTAACAATGTAATAGTAGCACCAAACAGTACAGGTTTTACCTGTTGACTCAGGCCTTTAACAGGGTAAGACTCTAACAGGCACAAAATGTTAATTTGTCTTATTCTGAACATTCCCTTTGAAATTCAGCCTTTTTATTAATGCACCTGGGCCAACCAGCTGAGGCCTTCGGCAACCCTTAGATTTTAATAAAAAAAGAAAGACCAAGCAAACAAAAGCAAAAAACAAAACAAACAACAACGAAAAACGGCTACTGCAACAGGAGAAATGGACCAGAATCTAGCTAAGCTTCAACCAGTGAGGAAAACTGGAGAAGTGTGTGTCTTTCAAGGTTCCCCAGGAACACATACCAAAACCTCCAGAGTTTGCATATAGATAGCACAAGAAAATCTACACAGACGCCCCAGGCGGATGTACATATGGTATGGATGAGGGGAATGAATAAAGGGTGAAGGGACATTCTGTTCAATTCTAGGCAGGATTTTCCCTGAATTCAATATAATAAAAGAGACAGAGGGAAAGACAGACAGATAAGCAGGCCGGCCGGCAGGCAGGCAGGCATACAGACAGATAGATAAGCAGACTGACAGTGAGATAGTAAGAAACAGACAGACAAGAAGAAAGGCAGTAAAACAGACAGCATGTCAGATAGATAAGCAGAAAGACAGGCAGGCAGAGAAGACAGTAAAACTGACTGACAGGTCGACAGACAGACAGGCAGACAGAGAAGCAGATCCTGGGGACGTACGTGCATGTGAGTGTGGGTGTATGAGAAAGGAAACCCTCCAAAGCTTTGCCAAAAGCCCATGGTCAAACCTTATGTTCCCCAGGCCCACTCGTCCTGGTCCATGGCCGGGCACTAAAGGAAACATTTAGCTCCCAAACCCAAGCTTTCCCAGCCTCTTCTTTTCCTCATCCTTCCTGCTTTCCTCCCATCTTCTTTCCTTCCCCCCCCCCCCAGGCTCCGGCGGAAGGTCGGGAGCTGAGTGCGGCCAAGGCTGCTCCCCACCCCCGCCCGCTGCGCAGAGGCCAACCGAGTCCGCAGTAGCCGCGGCGGGGCGGGCGGTCTCAGGAGCTGCATTGGGAGCTGCCGCAGCCCTGCCAGCGGCGGCGCGAGTCCATGGCCAGGGGTCCGGCCCAGCAGCCGCAACAGGAGCATCAGCCGCCGCCGCTTCCCTTCTCCAGCCCCTGCATGCTATTCGGGTCCCCGGCAGACCCAGACCAGGAGCAAAATGCCGAACACGTCAGGCCTGGACAAAGCTTTGAAGATGTCTCTGCAGAAGAAATCGAAGATCCATTCGTCAGCGGGTAGGGCAGAGAGGTGGTGGCGATCCCGGGTCTGGGGGCGGAGGGCGGGGAGGAGGTTGCTGCGCTGTCTCGGGAGAGAGGGGAGGAGGGAAGAGAAGGAAGGACCAGCAGGCTGGGCCGAGCTAGAGGAGGGGGCTGCACCAGAGGAGTGCACCTCGCTAGCCAGCCGGGAGGGGTGGGCGGGACTGGGCCTCCAGTGCCTGGCTGTTATCTGACACACCCTTGCCCCTCCCTGTGACATCTAGGTTCATGGACATTTTCTGCTTCCACTAAAGCAGGCCAGAAACCCTGCGTGTGTCTAAGAGATATCCTTGGCTCCCTTTACCCGGGAAGCACAAAATAACAGCTGCTGCCTCTTTAATGGTGGGGTATAGTAACTGGGGGGAAGCGAGCCTGATTAGAACCAGTCCGCAGACTGGACAAAGATGGGGTGAAAGGGGGTGCCTGTGTGTATTTGCCTGCTCCTTAAATTTCAGTGCAGTGTTTTGCTGTCGAGGCAAGGGCGCCCAGGGTCCTGAGGTTGGGGTGGTATTGCTGGAATTGGCATAAAGAACCCCGTGCCTTCTTCAGGCTGCACGTGAAGCCTGTTGGTTCTCCTAGGTTTGCTTGATTTGTGCAATTGTCTTGTTGGGGTTGGGGGGGGGAGCCAGTGGTTGAAAATGTTTACTTGCAGTTCTGTTTTCTCTCTATCTGAACACCCCCAAACCAGCCCCCTTAAACAGAACAAACCGACTCAACCCCAAATTTGAAAAGACAGCCAAAACATATACTAAACACAATGTCCTCATAGTGTACACATTGTAAAGATGTGTAATTCCAGGAGATTTAAAATACTATGATATGCACTCTATTGCAAATATTGATAATATGGAAATAGGTTTTGATAGATGATACATGGAAAACCTAGTATAATTCGTTGGCTATGGGAAGGGAAGGGACATGAATCATGTAACCACAGAAAAATATTCGAAATTAATTAATTAAATAAATTTAAATAAGGAAAAAAAGATACTATGATATAATGGAAAAAAACACTGAACTTGAAGCCAGAAAACCTGAGGAGTTTTGGTTCTGATATAATAGCAATGTGACCTTGGACAAGTCAAATGATCTTTCCTAGCCTGTTTCTTCATCTATACTATACTATTATGTGTATGACCTACCTCAAAGCAAAGTGTTTTGTATCTGGTCTTGAACCATGTGAGTGAGTTACTCTTATTTTTAATCCATTATAATCTAGATATAACATACTAATGCCTTGACACCTCTAATCTTATAATCTCTATAAGCATATGGTTTGTTTACGTTTATAGTTATGGAGAAATTCCTTCCATGTCCTGTATTGTTAAGCATAATAGGCTGCCCTGCTTCCTGTGACCTTGGGTAATCTTGAATTCACTGTAATGAAAATTGAAATGTGACCTTCACTCTTTGACTTAAACATTCATATCTTGCTAAGAATTTCCTGAAGGCTTATGAAGAGACTTGCTTTGAGGAAGGTACCTTCTTTACATTTGGAAGCTGTTAATTTTCTGATTCCAGGCTTTATATAGAGAAGAGAGATGTCTAAATATAATTGACTTTCATACTTCAGGTATTAAATATCATGAATGTGAACTGTCCTCTGCTGATATTACCACTAAAGATGTTTGTCTCAGGCATCAAAACCTGCAAACCTAGAAGTCCTCTTAATATTTAATAAACTATTTTGAGAGTCTGACTTTTCCAGTGTTCATAATTTACATTTTCTTAATTAGTAGGAAAATGAAGACATTGGAATAAAAAAAAAACAGGTACATTTGGAAAGAGTGGCAGCACTTGAGTTGTGGGGCCTCCTCAAATAATCATGATAAACTGAGAAAATATTTAAACATTTATAAGGGAATATGGAACTATCAAAGCTAGATATCTCTGACTCTTTATGTTCACCAAAAATAAGGTTTATTTTTATTCTATAAATAATCGAGGTTATATTTTTGTATCATTCAAGTTTATTTAACAAAGAACAAGACTCAGTTAATCTGTTTTCAGGTTTCAAGACTTGCACCTTACTTTCATGGAAGATAATTATATATTTTATTAGTAGATATTTCCCTATGGACAATTCTATACATTATAGTGGTTTAAATTGATAGCATGAACTGCTTTCTAAAAGCATCATTCATGATTTGGGCAGTTCATTGCTTGAACAAATTCTCTTATTTGAAATGATTATTTGAGAAGCTGACAATAGCATAACACAAATGGATAAACTCCAGTTTCCTGCCACACGTCTCCTGAAACATGAGTGTCATTTCTTTTGGAAAAAGTGTACCACAGACTAGTATATCACTAGAGCTAGCTGCAAAATTATGTACTCGGTTGCTGATTATTCAGTTCTCTGAAATATATATGTATATATATATGTATAGCCATAAGGGGGTGCTATATTAACCCACCTGCTTCTACATCTCAATTAAGACCCTAAGAGCAATTACCCATAAGTACATCTCCTGCATATATATGTCCTTACTGCTGAGTTCTCGTGTTCATTTAGGGATATTTGTGTGTCTACCAATCAAATCTCTCAACTTGTGCCCTCACCTGCTTGGCTAATGCTTTTCTCCCTCACATTAACCAATTAAAAGTCTTTACGTAAAGCATCACTATTTTAGTAAATAGTTTAATTAGATTAAGTAAAGAGGTAATAAAAGATAAATGCATTGCATCAATATATTCTGACATTCTACTCAATCCCATGGTTATCCCAAACTCCTCAGTCTCCCCAGCTCAATATCTCATTTCCCAGGTGCAGCCCAGGGTATAAGAAGGCACAGTCCAATAGGTGTAGGTGTGAAGTCTGGCTGAGAACAGAGTTTAAGCCACTGGCCCCAGAGTCCTGCCCCCTCCGCCTTTAGAATATGAGCTTTTTGAGAATTGGGGCAGTGTTGTCTTTCTTTCCATCTCCAGGACTCAGCACAGTGGCTGGCATGTGGTAAGTATTCACTAAAGACTTGTTTACTGACTGGTGGAAGGGCTAGTTACTCTCAGCCCTTCTCAGGTTCCAGAAGGAGCTTCTGTTGCATGGGACCTCCCCACTGCTAGTCTCTCTCCCTTCTTCAAAGCTCATGCTATTCACCAAAAACTTTGATGGAGGCAGGGGAGTTTAGAAAGCTATAGCTGGAATTAGGAAGATCTGAGTTTGCATTTTGCCTCAGACACTTATAAGCTATACCACTCTGGGTAAGATAGTTATCTTAAGCTCAATTTGTAAGATGGGAATAATAACACCTACTTCAGAGGGTGGTTGTGAAAATCAAATGAGATAATTTATGTAAAGTGATTTGCTATATATAAATGTTAGCAAAATCATCACTATCATCGCAGTCATGTTTGAAAATCCCATCTTCATTGAGAAGGGTTTAGGAGATTAGGTCTAACTGATTCTTGAGCCCTGGGGCAGAGAACTCAGCATATCTGTTGTCATTTCTCTCCTTTCTCTTTGTTCAAAAGTCCATGTGGAGGGCTTGGAATCCAAGGAGATGCTAAGGACTCTACTGATTGATCACCTTGCCCCTCTAACATCTTTAGTGTAGAATGTAGTTGCATACTTACTACCTATATATACTATTGCTCTTCTCAGAAAACATTAAGAAACCAAGTTTGCCTTGAAGATACTTTTCCATCTAATTCCAGTGGGGGGAGGAGGAAAGTAATATAATAAAGGAGATATTAATGATAGGATTGATAAAGGAAATGTTCAAGGAGGAACTTGAAAGGAATTTCATCTTCTTTTTGTAATCCTATTCCTCATAGTTTTGTTGTGTATTGTTTTTCAGTTGTACTCTGTTCTGCTTGACCCTGTTTGGGGTTTTCTTGACAAAGATACTGCAGTGGATTGTCATCTCCTTCTCCAACTCATTTTATAGATGAGGAACTGAGGCAAACAGAGTTAAGAGACTTGCGTGAGGGTACACAGTGTTTGAGGCCAGATTTGAACTCAGGAAGATGAGTCTTCCTGATTCCAGGCCAATGTATAAGTGGAAATTTTGTACTTTTTGAACTACGTTCCCCAGAATTCCTTTCCCTGTGCCCCTACATTTGCATCTTAACGTTATTGTTTATATAGTTCTGTAACTCCTCTCTCTCTCTCTCTCTGTCTGTCTCTCTCTGTCTGTCTCTCTCTCTCTCTGTCTGTCTCTCTCTGTCTCTCTCTCTCTCTCTCTCTCTCTGTCTTTCTCTCTCTCTCTCTTCTCACAATTACAGCTTGGTTAGCTAGCTTTTTTTACTTTAGTTATTATTAATAAACTTTATAAAATACAATATTTAGTTATTGTATATTAATTTTAATCTTTACAGCTAGCATTCTATCCATTGTGCCATCTAACTTTCCATTCCTTATAACTACTGCTCTAAAAAGCAGACAGATAACTTCCTCCTTTTTAATATCATAAAGGCCATCTGACATGAGCAATATCAATCTTATGGATTCTCAGAATTAGAAGAGACTTTTGAAGTGATTTTGTCAGTCCAACTTGAAAGAGAGCCTCCTAACAAGCTTCCCTAGTTTCTTTACATCTCCAACCCATCCTTCACACTGTTGATCCTACTGATTTTCCAAGAATAGCTCTGGCTATGCTGTCAAAGAGCTCAAAATCCTTTACTGTCTAATGAATAGTCTAAACTCCCTATATGATATTGAACCTTCTGCAACCTGGTTCTAACTTATATGTACTCTCTGAAATGGAAAATATATTAGAGGGAATGACTACAATTATGTTTACTTATGACTTGATTTTTATCTATTTAAATGTAAATAAAATAATAGATTTAGAGATAGAAGGATGTTATAGATAATCTATTACAACCCATTTGACAGATAAAGAAACTGAAGACAAAGGTTCAATGATTTCCTCAGGGGCACAAAGTTAGTATGTGGGGCAACTGGGATTCCAAACCAGGTTCTCTCATTCCGAATGTGTCTTTGCTCTTAAATTTGCCAGGCCTGCATTAGCCTTTTTCTTCAAATCTCTACTGAAATTCTATGCTTTTATTAAGATTTAAGTGAATTCAAAAGTTGATAGAGCTTATAAAGTAGGAATTCTTTTTTTTTTAAAACCCTTTTAAACCCTTACTTTCTTAGTAGGAAGTTGAAGACAATGGAGTGGCAAGGGCTAGGCAATTGGGTGATTTGTCCAAGGTCATATTAGTTATGAAGTATCTGAGGTCAGTTTTGAACACAGGTCCTCTCAATTCTAGGTCTGGCACCCTATGCACTGTGCTATCTAGCTGGCCCCTAAAGCAGGAATTCTTTTTTTAAGGTATTAATAAAATATTTTTTGAATAAGCATTAGTAGTTATTGTCAGTAGGTTACATAGAAAATAAAATAATCCCTAAAGTCAATACACCTATAAAGAAGTCATGCAAATACTTTGCATTGTATTTGCAGCTCTCTTACTCCAAAAACCTTGATTTACTTCCTTTATCTCAAAGTCAAATTTTCTAAATTGATCCATAGGAGCATAGATACAGAGCTTGAAGGAATCTCAAAGACCACTTAGTCTAACTCCCTCATTGTACAGATGAATATGAGCAAACTGAGACCCATGGAGATTAAGTGACTTCTCTAAGACACAGGGAGTATCAGTCATACTTTGAACCCAGGTTCTTTGACTCCAGAGCCAGTATTCTTTTCAATATATCATGTTGCCTCTCATCTTAAAAATATACTGGTGAAGTTATATGTATTGCAAATTAAAAAATTTATTTGCTCCCAATTATATGTAAAAAGAATTTTTCAACATTCATTTAAATTTTTTTTGAGTTTCAAATTTTCTCTCTTTTTTACCCTCCCTCCGTTACTCCTTCCCATCCCCTCCCCCATCTGAGACAGTAAGCAATCTGATATAGATTTTACATATATAATCATATAAATCATTTCCCCATATTAGTTACTTTTTGGGAAGAGATTTCAAATGAAAAAAGAAGAAAGAAAGTGAAATATAATATGTTTCAGTCTGCATTCAGATACCATGAGTTCTTTCTCAGAGGGCAGATGATATTTTTCATGAGTCTTTGGGATTGTTTTGGATTGGGGTAGGTTCAAAAATATTGCCTTCACTGTGTACAGTGTTCTTCTGGTTCTGCTCACTTTGCATCAATTCATGTAAGTCTTTCCAGATTTTTCCAAAATCATCCCAATGCAGGAATTCTTAACGTAGGGTTCACATAACTCAAAGGCATCCTTAGATAGCTTTCAAAGGGTCTGTAAACTTGGATGAAAAAAAACCCTATCATTATTTTTGCTAATCTTTGGTTTCCTTTTAATCTTTTGTATTTTATACATTTAAAAACATTCTGAGAAAGAGTCCATAGGCTTCACCAGATTCCAAAAAAGGTCAATGACATAAAAAATTAAGAATCCTTGCCATAATGGGAGTTTAGAGGCCACCTGGGCAATTCTCTCATTATATAAATGAGGCTCAGAAAGATTAAATTATTTTTCCAAGGTCTGTTATAAGTAAAAATGGATTTGGAGGCTTATTATCAGATTTATAAGCATTTATTAGTAGAGTAAGACTGATAGAGGGGGAGAGAGAGAGAGAGAGAGAGAGAGAGAGAGAGAGAGAGAGAGAGAGAGAGAGAGAGAGAGGTCTCAACCTTTCTAACTTAAAGTAAGATCAGGTCCAGGATTCCAGCCTCAGAGATGGCTAAATAGATAAGCCAGGGCATGGAGAGTCTTTTTCATCTTGAGTCCTTTTAAGTTGTCTTGGATATTATTGCTGATACAATTGTCATTCACAGTTGATCTTTGTACTTTTTTGCTGTTACTGTGTACAACATTCTCCTGCTTCTGCTCATGTCACTTTATATCACTTCATATAAGTCTTTCCAGGTTTTTGGTGATCATCTTCTTTGTCATTTCTAATGGCGCAAATGTAGGCCATTATTGAATGAAAACCAAATTATGAAAGCCTATTTTTCATATATATATATATATATACTTTCATACTTTCACCCAGTATGCCATCAATTTGCATATAGATTATCCTTAAAAAGATTTCATATTGAGAGGAGAGTAGGCATACAAGTCAGGAGATGTTTTCTTTGTCACTTTTTGGTGAAATTAACAAAGTTCAAGACTTTTTGCAGGCCTTTGTATTTTTTTCCCTCTTTCAGATATCTCATATATTGGTTGATCAATATTTTCACAATTGTTATCATTCCAGAATAGAGATTGTATATTTATTCTGAAATAAATATAAAGTATTTAAAAACAAAGTAGTTAGAGGAAAAGTCCATTAGCACTTAGGGTAACCAGGAAAGCCTCCATGCTTGAGCTACGTCTTGAAAGAAGTGAGGGATGCAGTGAAGAGGAAGCACATTTTTTTCCTAAGCATGAGTGATGGCCAATGAAAAGTTTGAGGAACAGAAAAAAGTTTGGCTAGATAAAAGAATGTGGGAAGGGGAGTAACATATAATAAGGATGGAAAATTTGTTGGAGTCTGAGTTGTAAGGTGCTTTAAAATCAAGAGAGATTATATTTCATCTTAGAGGCAAGAGGGAACTACTAAAATTTATGGAGAATGTTAGTGATGTTTTCAGATCTGTGCTTAAGGAGAATTATTTTGGCAGCTTGTAGAGGTTGGATAGGAGAGGGGAGAGACTTTAGGCTGAGAGACAAATTAGGAAGTCCTTGCAGTAGTCCAAGTAAGAGGTGGAGAGGCCTGAACTAAAGTGCTGGTTGTGTGAGGAGAAGGATAGAGGGTCAGATGCAAGAGATGGTGTGTAAGTAGAAATTAACTACTCTTCCACCCTACCTCAGCTATACATAGCAATAGTTGTACCTTTGGTCTTGCCATAAGTTGCAAGTGTTCCACTTCCATGTTAATAAACTGAAATTCTTTTATCTGATCCCAATCCATCACCATTCTCTGTATTGCATCCCCATACTCTGTTCTTTATCTCTGACCTACTCACTTCCTTCCCTGGCTATCACACCTGTGCTTATTCTCCTTCCAACTTAATCTTGACCCCTTGTTGAATCAGTTCAACTCTAAACTTTTCTTTTTTCTTAAGTCCCTTGCCCCTTTTCTTGTTGAAGATCTTGCTATACCAAGTCTCAGGTGTGGTCTGCTTTTACTTTTACTTAAGTGGAACTGAAAAAAGCTGGAGAAAATCCCAAAACTGTATCAACTAGGTCCACTACAAATTTATGTTACATAATCTTGACTGGACCCTCACTAATATAAGGCAATTCTTTTACACTTCACTAATTACCTTACTATTTATCACAGCAACTTTTCTAAATCTTTTCATTACTCCTCAAGCCTCCTATGGCTACTTCTCCCTCATCTTGTCAGGTAATAACCTTGCCTCATATTTTACCCAGAAAGTTGACATCATTTGCCAAGAGCTCTCTCTTCCTCACATCATTCAAATACCTTCTTCCACTATCACTACCTTTATCCCTATATCACAAAATATGTGGCCTTTCTCTTTGCCAACATGACCCACACATACACATATCCAAGTGGTCCAATTCCATTTTGTCTTCTGTAGTAGATTCTCCTATTAGTCCCATTCTCTTGTTTATTTTCAATCTCTCCCTATCTAGTGGCAGCTTCCTTACTTCTTACAAACATTCCCATGTGTCCTTCATCCTTAAAAACCCCTCACTTGATTCTTCCACCTCCAATAGTTGTTGTTTCATATCTCTGCTAAACTCCTTGAGAAGGTCATCTACAATAGGTGCTTCCATTTTCTTTCCTCTCACTCTCTTCTTAACTCTAAAGGCTGGCTTTCAATATCTTTATTCAAAAGAATCCTAAAAGTTATTAGTGATTTCTTAGTTTCCAAATCTAATGATCTTTTCTCAATCCTCATCCTTCTTGACCTCTCTATAGCCCTTGACATTGACAATCACTTCCTCCTTGACACTTTCTTCTTTTTTGACTTTTGTGACTAAGCTCTTTGCTTCTTCCTGTATATTATTTTGCTAGATAATCTTATCAGCTCTCTGGGAGTCAGCTATCAGATGACTTTCAAATCTATTTGCCCAGCCTTGGTCTCTGTCTTGATGTCCAGTCTTTCAATCCAATTATCTACTAGACATCTCAAACTGGATTCTCATAAGACATCTTAAACTCTACATGTCTGAAACTGAATTCATTATATTTTTCTGTAAATATTCCCCTCTTCCAAGCTTCTCTATTAATATCAAGAGTTCCACCATCCTTCTAGTCACTTGGGCTTAAAGCTTAGTTCTTAATTATAGCCCCAAATTACAAAAGTAGTGATGTTGATAGCTCTGATGAGCCTAAGAAAAGTCATAAAGAACTGGTCATATTTGTGTAAGAATTACTTAAGTAATAAAGCTTATGTAGGGTCTTAGAACATATTTATTGCATAAAGCAAAGCCCACAGTATATAAACCTGAGAGTTATTTCTATAGAAATAAAAATTAACTTCCATGAGTGCTGATGAGGTCATCAGGAGGGAGTATATGTAGAGAGGAGAGCCAAGGACAGAGCCTTAAGAAACCCCCGATCAGGAAATTCAATATGGATGATGAGCCAGCAAAGGAAATTAAGAAAGAGTAATTAGGCAGATAGGAGGAGAACCAGGGAGAAAAGCAAAATGAAAATTTAGCAAAGAAAGGGTATCTAGAAGAAGAGGGTGATCAAAGCATCAAATGTAGCAGATAGGTCAAGAAATATGAAGACTTGATATTATAAATATCAATACCAGTCTTGGTATTCTATCACATTTGACAATGACATCATTGGATATTTGGAGTCAGCAGTTTTAGTTGACTGATGAGGTTAGAAAACAGATTGCAAAGGTTTGAAGAGTGAGTGTAAAAGGGAGGGGAAGCAATAAGAATAAAGAGTTTTCTGGGAATTTGGCTGAGGAAAGAAGAGATGTAGGATATAATTTAAGGAGATGGTAGGGCCTAGTGAAATTTTTTTTTAAGGATTAGAAAGACTTGGATATATTTGAGCAGCAAGAAAGAGACCAATAGATGTAAGGGAAGGAATAGATGTTTTTAAAAAAGAAAAAGAGAAAGATACTGGAGGGGATAGAATCAAGGATACCTATAAAGGAGTTTGCCTTGTCAAGGAGGAGGCCTGCATCTTTATCAGGGACTGGAAAAAGGAGAATGGGGGAATGATGTGAAAGGGTTTTGAGATGAAGAGAAGGGGACTAGAGGGAGATCAGGGTGAATAGCTTTAATTTCCTCAATGAAGTAAGAAGTAATAGGAGTAATGAAGTTCCTTAAAAATACTGGGTGACTTTTAGAATTCTACAGTGTAATAATTGGAAGGATTTCAGACCAATCTTGTCATATGGACAAGAAAAATAAGGCCTAGAAAGTTTAATTTACTTGCTCAAGGTCACATTAGGTAGAAGAGCTAGACCTAGAACCCAAGTCTCTTGCCTTCTAGACCACAGTCTCTTTTCATATTTTACATAAATTGACTAAGTCATTTGATTTGTATTTTGCCCTTCCCTGGGAAAGGAGAAAGTAGATTTTATTCTTCATACCTCCAATTTATATGTCATCTTTTTTGAGGATACTAAGATATTAATTGGTTTACTGGTAATGACCTCTGTCATATATTCACTTTGAATAAGTTGTTTTATGTATCTGTCATTTGCAATATTTTAGAAGTGCTTTTAGCATGGAGGCTGGATGAAATAAATATTTTAAAAGTCCTATTCTTTTCTACCTTCATTCTAATGATTTTATCACTAGAGATTTATTCTGGACAATATCAATTACAGAGGAATTGAACTCAAAACACCAATTATTTCAAATTGTCCCTTGTCCCATTCTCTAAAGAAGAGACCTGACAGGATGCAGAACTTAATGGAATTTACAGTCATTCACTTACAACTACATGTTAAGGTCACACAAGACAATATGCTATAGTAGGGGCTTTGGAAAAAAAACAAGGAAAAAATGCAACTCAGAGCATCTTTTTTTCTCATCAGACAGTTTTAGGAAATGACAAGTATAGATTTGTAAGCTCCATAAGGAAATGACTGTGTCTTTTCTAAACTTTTTATCCCATAGCCTTCTGAACACAATAGATAGTGGATAAATGTTTGTTGAATTGAACAAAAGAGCCTGCCAAAAAGCATCATAATAATTGATGGAAGTTGCATATCTGAAATTTATCAATTGGTATTTTTTCTTTTTCTTCCCTCTCTTTTTCTTCGTTTGTTTGTTCCTTCTTTCTTTCCTCTTCTCCAAGGATAGAAATGGATCAATCTCATTGTTCCTCATTATGGAAACTTTGACCTGTTCCATTTTTGCCTGGATCCAGCTTATTCCTCCTTAGCCAGACTGACAGTCCCCATACTCCCAAGGTCTTATATTGATATTGGTTTTAGTGCAGATACCTGACTGGCTTTAGCCCATTGCAGTTTAGAAGCCTCAAGCTCAAGTAATCCAGCAGCCTCAGCCTTCCAGTAGCAGGTATTACAGGTGTGAGTCACCAGTCCAAGCTATCACCTTAAAATATTTCCATCCTTAGTGCTTACCACATTCTATTATGAAGGTGGTTAATAATCCTTCTGGCTAATGGTTTTGTTTATTTAATTATTGATTTATTTTTCTTTAGGGACATGTCTTTTATCTTAAACCTTCCTTTCACCAAGGTGCTTGTCCAGACAAATGCATTAGATTAAAATTCTTCTCTAAGAAGCTTCTAATCATTTCTGGGAGGATGTGGAACCATCAAAGCTGGGTCTTTACCTTTCCTTCCTGGATCTTTATGCTCACTAAAAATAAACCATGGTCAATACCACACTAGGTACAAAATGTTATTTACATCCATTTAGGCCAGTGAAAGTGCACAGAACAAATGTTAACAACCATTAAGATGCGTTAAAAATAAAAGTGAGCTCACTGCTCTCCATTAGGGTTTTTTCTCCATAAGCATCAGAAGCAACCACAGAGAGAGGGCAAATGGCACATTGTGCAGAGCTGAAGTCCCTTGTAAGATTATATAGAAATGGCAGCAGGATGAACCAAAATAATTGTCTTACAGCCATTCTGACAGCTAGTCTGGATAAGAGTATATCCCTTTTCTTACAATAAAGACTTTTAAGCAGGACTGTCCAGCCACATGTCTGTCCCTGTCCCTGACTGCATAGGAATTTCTCTGCCAGTATGGAAGCCTCTCTGGTGATCTCTTTGAGTGTGTGCTTTCCTCTGTCAGTTTAAACATTTTCCTTATCTCTCATGCCTAACCAGGGATAACATTGCATTGCCTCCTGGAACACTGGATATTAAATGGAGGCATGGGGCATGGAGTGTTGGCCAAAACCACCATGGAGGAAGACTTCTACTGGAGTGCCCTAGGACTGTGTTTTTGGCCTTGTTCTCTTATCACTGATTTTGATACAAGCAGACAAGGCATACTCATCACATTGTAGATGATAGAAAGCTTGGAGGAATGAGTAATATATTGGGTGGGAGAAGTGGCAGACTAGAATTATGGGCTAAGGTGAAATAGTTGGAACAATGGGCTAAGATGAATAAGGGTTAAGGTGAAATTCAATAAGGATGAGGGGCAACATGACAGTGAATATAAAGCTGACTTCGAAGTCAGAAAAAGTGAGGAGCTCCTGCCCCAGTGGGTAGAACTAATGCTAGTGGGTGAATAGTACTGATAAATAGATTTTTGACCCAACTGAAATTTATTATAGTGTTTTAAGGTTATGAAACATTTCTCACATGCTGTCTCATTTGATAATAAGGAAAACAAAACAAAGCAAAACAAAATTCCTTAACAATTAAAGCAGTCCAAAAATGAAGTGGATTGATTGATGGGGTAATGAGTTCCGTATCAATGAAGGTCTTTAAGTATAAACCAGATGATCCCTTAATGGGAATATTGTAAAAAAGATGCCTTCTAATTCTTAAGATCTTATGTTCTTGATTATGGACTTTTGAGTCAACAAAGCTCATTGGTTTCTCTTGTCTCTTCTTGTCTCCAAGGGTTGCTGTTTAAGAAAGAGTAGTAAAAATGCTGATTAATTTTACTTTATCATATATAGCATAATATATTTCACATATTATATGTTAAGAAGTAGAGATAACTGAGATTCAGGAGACTCTTAAGGAGGAGGGGGGAAAGGAATAAATATTAAGTATCTACTATGTGCCATGCAGACACTTCACAAATATTATATCCTTTGATCCTTTAAAAATGTATACAAAATAATAAATGGTTAACATGGTACCTTTTGAGTGAGTAGTTCAGGCACTTTTTCCTCTCTCCATTGTTTTCTTTTTTTTTAAGGTGCTGTCATATCAACAACTTGTACTGAGGACCAAGGACAGAAGCCATAATGAGTCTTTTAAATGTTATTGCTGAGTATAATTATACAGAAAACTAGGGTGATCAAACTATTATCCAGGGTGCTATTTGGTAAGCTGCTTCTTCCTGGTGCTAAATGAGATGCCAGTACCCTAGAGAAATTAATTTACCTTCAGAGAAGAGAACAGTATATGCAACTCTGTCTGAGAGTAGTTTATTTCCCTTAGCTTACTACAGGATCAACTCTTTGCCCAAATATTTTGAACCACATCATTAGCTTCATTTAAGACTCTCTTGGTCTTCCTTTGAGTCTTCTTTACTCTTGCATATTGATTAAATTTCACATCAAATTTACACTACAACCCTCCTACTGAATGTTGGTAGCCCTAAGGGTCTGGTACTCAATAATACCTACCAAACAAACCAAAGAACTATTCTTTTGGTTTGTTAAGTTATCTTGATCAAGCTTCAAAGTCTCTTTTTCATCTGCTTTTATGGTATCAGTTGTCCCATTGTGCCACTTGCCAAACTGGAGCCATCTCCAACATCTGCTTTCTCTTTTTCTGTTGACGCAACTGCCAAGCATTGTTAAAGAATGTTAGAGTTATAATGACTAGGTCATTTCAACCCGAACTGGGTTTTCAATATAGTTCAGAAATCTTTTAATTGGTTTATTTACTTCCCATCAAATTCTCTATTGACTCTATTTCAAATATTTCCTTTACTCCTCAGTCAGCAAGCTGCTTCACTCTCATCTGATGGCTTTGCCTTCTACTTAGGTATTCTAGATTGAGACCTGCTATGAATTTCATGATCTCCACTTTGCTTATCAAAACTTCTCTTCTTGCTTCAAGACTTTTCTTTGCCCTTCCTTCCTCAGAGTCTCAGAGGAAAAGAGGTCCTTTGTCCTTCTGAAGTCTAATTCTTCCTTCTGAGGCAGAAGAGAATGAGACTCAGAATTCATTTACTCCCATTTCCTCTAGGGCTTTGTTTCCTTTCTCTCTTGTATCTCTCTTCCCCAATATTTTTCTTCCCTTTTACCTAAAAACATGCTCAAGTCTATCCCATCCTAAGATATTTTTCTCTTACCCCAATACACCTTCAGGTTATTGTCCTATCTTTCTCCTCCATTTCACTGCCAAACTTCTTGAAAGTGTTCTTTGTTAACTATCTACTTCCTCACTCTCTAGTTTCCTCCTCTGTGTCTGGCTTCTATCTCTACTTCTCTACAGAAAATATTCTCTCAGTCCTCACTAATAACTGCTTTTCAATCTTTTTTTTGTTTGTTTTTTTTTGTCTAGGTTATAAACCCCAAAACTTTGTGCTGGGTCCCCTCTTCTTTTCTCTTTACTGTTACTCCCAGTCAGTTTGATTATCTTTACACAGATGATTCACAAATCTATATGTGCAGTCCTTATCTCTCTCTTGAACCATAATTTCATGTTAACTGCCTACTATAGATCCTATTGGCACCTTAAACTCAACATGAATGAATGAATGGATGAATAAGTGCTTTCTATATACAGGGCACTGTGCAAAGCATTAGAGATACAAATTAAGATAAGCAAGATTGCTATTGTCATAAGGAGCCAGCATTCTAATAGAGAAAGACAACACGAAGAAGGGAGATAGAGTTGGAGAGTAGTGAAGAAAAGGGTGAGGAGAGGAAAAGAGTAACCAAAGGTTTATATTTTGGAGCTGGCCAGGAAGTGGTGGTTTAGTTTCAGAAAAGATAACATGAAAGTTATTTTATCAGAGTCCAGGATGCCAGGGTCCAAAACCAAATTTATTATCTTTCCCCCAAACCCATTCCTGCTCTAAATTTTCTTTTTTTCTGTTGATGGCACCATTAAAGCTTCCATTCACCCAGGTTCCCAATCTCATTTATCCTTGACTATTCCCCTCTATCCATCACTTCTGATTAGATATGAGTTACCAATACTTATCAGTTCTATTTCCATAACACAATTCACCTTGATCCTCTCTTCTCTTCATTCACATGGTCTTTACCCTCCTTCAGGTTCTCCTTACCTTTCACTGGTACTATAACCATAAGGTTATGAACTGAAAAGTTTAGAGCTAGAAAGAACCACCTTTAAATTTCAGGGCATTGAATCTTACCCTTTCATTTTACATGTAAGGAAACAAAGGCACAAAGACATCAAACAACTTGCCCAAAGTCACACAGGTAATAAGTGTCTGAGGTAAGATTTATATTTAAGTTTTTTCCTGATTCCAAGTCCAGTACACTATCCACTATACTAGTTGACTATCTGCAATACTTATTTTCTAATTCTTATTGTTCTTCCATATTGTTCCTCTGCTTCAGTTCTGTCTCTTCTTCAGCTCAACCTTTCTAGGCTTCCCCCCACCCCCTTTTCATATTTCTCCCATCAATACACTTTGACTTTCAGCCAAATTGGTCTTCTAGTTGTTTCCCTAACTTATTCTTCTTCACTTTTTCTTTGCAGATCCCTGACTTTCTTCAGGCCTCAAGCAGGGTACAAATTCCAAGGCAAAGTCTTTTCAGATCTTCCCTACTGGAAGTTTTTAGTACCCTTTTCCCACTTAAAGGAGGAAATTCCTTCATTGGTCATCCTTTTTACTAGCCCTTAAATCTTTGCATTGCACAAAATTCATCTCTACCTCTATGTCTTCTGTTATTATTTTTTTTCTACCATAACAAGCAACCTTCTCACCCAGGAAGATCATTCTACTTTTTACTTTGATTGGTCAGTTTCTCCCCAAACCTCCATTTCAAGGAAAGTGCTCAGGACAGCCATCTTCACTATTTAATCTCTTTCTTGGCTCTCCTCTTGACTCTCTGGACTTCTCCTTCCACCATAACCCATAAACCTTCTTTCACCCCCAACTCCTATAGCTTCTTTTCTCTATTACTTTTCCCTATTGGAAAATAAGCTCTTTAAGGGAGATCAGGGACTGTTGTTTTTGCTTGTTTGTATTTTTATTCCCAATGATTAGCACAATGCCTGACACGTAAATGCTTACTAAATGCTCGTTGACTTGATTTTCATGTGAATAGCTCCCAAATCTGTATTTTCTAATATAATCTTCTCCAACATTCCAGTGCCATATTTCCAACTACTTGCTGGAAGTTTCCATCAAAGTGTTCTGCCAGGATCCCAAACTTGACCCCCAAAACTTAATTTATAATTTTCCCCTTCACCTCCAGCCCACCCCATAAAACTACAGCTTTCTCTTAACTTTCCAGTTTTTATCAATGGCACTACCATTTTTCCCAGTTATATAGGCTTGCCAATGTTTTCTCTTCTTTTGTTCTTTACTACTCTACTGTAAGAGCATCCTTACTGTTTTCTCTGCCTCCAGATTATCTCAATTCTAATTCATTCTCTGTAATGGTAGTGTCCAACTCAAATAGAAACAGATCACTGAAGGACACTTATTAGCTTAGCAAACCACAAATGAACAACATCTATGCTATATTGCATTTTAATTTATTTTCTTAACTATTTCCCAATTACATTTTAATGTGGTTGAGGCTTCACTCAGGAGTTTTTCTCATTGTGACACCTCTGCTCTATAGTGCAATCATCCTGCTCTTTCTAAAGCACTCATGTGATTGAGTTACTTCCTTGCTCCAAAACTTGTAAGGACTTCTAAAATCAAAACGCCTTCTTTTGCACAATGTATTTCCCTAGCCTCATCAGCTCTCTTTCTCAATGCTTCCTAACAAGACATCTGTGCTTTAGCTAATCTATATAACTTAAGAATTCCTAAATTCACACTTTCCCACCTCCACACCCTTGCTCATTCTAGTCTCTCTGCCTAGAATGCTGTCCTTTCAATTTCTATTATTAAAACTCTACTTTTCCTTCAAGACTCTACTTCACTGCCTATATTTGGTGCTGATGTCAGTGATAGCCTCAAATTCTCCTTCTTTCCTAATTTCTCATAGCCCTTAGAAGCTTTGTAATAATGATAATAATGATAACACATTTATATAAGTACAAAGTATAGGCTTTGCAAAACACCTTATATATGGTATCTACATTTTATTATATATATGATGTATATAAAATATATTTTGTATATTTTATCTCCTACTAGATGAGAGTCCTTGAAGATAGGCACTATATCTAATACTACTTTTAAATCCAAAATAATGCTCAGTATTTGTTATATGAATGGTGAATGAACAATGGTCATAGGATCATAGCATTTTAGAGTTGAAACAAACCATAGAAATCTCATTCCTTTATTTTGCTGATGAAGAGCCTGACTCTAGAAATTAAGTGACTTATCTAAGGTCACTCTTGTTCTATTCAGTCATTTCAGTCATGCCTGGCTCTTCTTGACCCCATTTTGGCTTTTTTGGCAAAGATACTAGAATGGTTTGACATTTTCTTCTCCAGCTCATTTTTCTTATGATGGGGAAACTGAGGCAAACAGAGTAATTGCCCAAGGACACATAATCAACATGTGTCTGAGGCTGTGTTTGAACTGAGGAAGATGAGTCTTCCTGCCTGCAGGCTTGGTGCTCTATGCACTGTGCTAAAGTACTAGGTCCTAAAGTCACATAGCAAATCATGATAGAACTTAGATATGTTCAATACTAAACAATACTAAATACCTGTCGGGGAGGTGGGTTTTGTCTTTCTCATTTCCAGCATTTCGCATAGAGCCTGGCACATAGTAAGTTTTTAAAAATGGTTGTTGATTGATCTAAGATCTAAGATAGATCTACCTTGTGCTGAATATCATAATGAGTCTATTAGTTATTTCCTTCCAGTTCATCTGTAGCACAATTTAGCTCTTTGAACCTTTAAATAAAACAACTTATATCAACAGCATAAAAGTGAAGGGAGAGGCAGAGACACAGAGAACACTTATAGAATTCATTGTACCAGCAAAATTTAAACTGCTTAATGAGGGCATTGAGCATGTGAAGCAAAACATAGGTATAACAGCTGGTAAAAACTGAGTGGCCCATATATTATCAGCACTAAAAAGTGAGTAGGACATCTCAGCAACAGTTTTCTTTTCCCAGAGGCCAGCCATTAATTAGATTTGACTTATTCTTTTAAACACCATATTTCAGAAATTCCTCTTGGTCTATATTTACTCCATAATTTATTACTTTCTCAAATAAGCCTCCCAATGGAAATGCAAACAGTAAAGAGCATATGTGTGCATAGAAAAGGGCCAAATGGAATGTTAAATGCAGAAATAGGCATCATCTCTTCAGGTTGTTGGCATTGGATGAATGAAAAAAATTATTGTTTTTATTGTGTGCCAAGCGCAATGCTAAGAGCCTGGGGATAATAGATAGAAGAGTGAGATAGCCCCTGCTCTCAGGGAGTTCATATTCTAAATGGGGCAACAGCCCATAAGGAAGGGTTAAGCTGCCAGACAAATGGAACAGACTGAGGGTCACCTAAGCTGCAAGGAGGTTTCTAAGGCCTTTTTGCCCTGCTGGAAGCCGTCACAGTGTCAGAGCATGCCCCTATCCTTAAACCTTCCTCCCACTTCTCCCTCCTCCTTTTTCCTTCCTGGCTTCATTCAAAGACTCCCTCCTACTCCAACCCGCAGACCCATTTCCTCCTCCCCACCTTCCTCTGGCCCTCCCAAGTAATAGTAATATGACTGAGTGCTTGAGAGAGAATAAAGGCAATTTGCAGTTGGAAGTCACTCAGGGCTAACAATAGATCCATTTGATTGCTCACAATTCCGAGTTGGTAGGAACTTCTAACTGCATTTTTCCATGGATAACATGATTCTGTAGAGGTGAATCCTTGAACCTCTTTGCTCTAGGAAACTCTGTAGGACTAGAAGACGTAGAGAAGGCACCGATCTGTAACAGTAGAAGAAGTTTCCTCTTCCTGGAGTTGCAGATATCAATGAAACCCCACATTCAGTCTTCTTCCCTACTATAACTCTGCCTGTTTAAAGCCTTAGTAACAACATTAGGGGGATAACCTGGTCCATCACCAATGTTCTAGAGATGGAATTTTTTTAAACCCTTACCTTCCATCTTAGAGTCAATATTGTGTATTGTTTCCCAGGTGGAAGAATGGTAAGGGCTAAGCAATGGGGGTTAAGTGACTTGCTCAGGTTACATAGCTAGGAAGTATCTGAGGCCAGATTTGAACCTGGGTCCTCTAATCTGTCTCTCTCTCTCTCTGTAAAATCCTTGCTTTCCATCTTAGAATCAATACTGTGTATTGGTTACAAGGCAGAAGAGCAGTAAGTGCTAGGCAATGGGAGTTAAGTGACTTGCCCAGGGTCACACAGATAGGAAGTGTCTGAGGCTGAATTTGAACTCAGAACCTCCCATCTCTGGGCCTGACTCTCAGTCCACTGAGCCACCTAACTGCTCCCAGGACCTCTAATCTCTAGATTGGCTCTCAACCCACTGAGCCACCTAGGTGTCCCCTTGAGGGTGGAATTTAACTTAGACTATATTTAAATCCTCAGAAGAGATTCTTATAGTCTTATTTATGCACATGAGCCTTACAGTCCACCAACCTATTGTGACTATATCTGCAGAGAAGCTAACTGCTGAGGCTGTTCTTTCAGGATCTTTTGCCCAACCTTTGACCATAGTGCATAGGAAAATGGGGGCAGCTAGGTGGCCCAGTGGATTGAAAGCCAGGACCAGAGATGGGAAGTCCTAGGTTCAAATGTGGTCTCAGACACTTCCTAACTGTGTGACCCTGGGCAAGTCACTTAACTCCCATTGCCTAGCCTTTACCACTCTTCTGCCTTGGAATCAAAACACAATATTGATTCTAAGACAGAAATTAGGGATTTTGTTTTTGTTTTTTTAAAGAAAAATGGTTTATTTTGGTGTTGTCTGCCTGCTGCCTAGAAGCATGGGCAGAATAGATATGGATGTCAGTGCCAGCATCACAAGGTTAACCTTGAGAGAATGGCCATGCAGATATAATGAACATGATGATATTATCATGTCAGCACCCTTTCTGTAGCCTCATTCTACTTTGAGGAGGCTGATGACAAAGGTGCATTGCCTTCTACTGATAGAGATTTGTCATGAAGTTGCAATGGCTTTGGTATATGTGGTGGTACAAATTGATCTTAAGAACTAAACTAGTAATTTTTTAATGAGGAAATATTTCCTTTATTATATAATATGTTATATTTTATTTTTATTTATATATATATATTTTATTATATATATTTATATTTGTGTTATTTAGAATTTTGGGGTTCATTTGAGTTTTAAATATTTAGATATATGACAAACTTCCTATGGATGTTTAGGGGACTTGGAAACTACATTTCCCATGATTCAATGGGTTTCCAGTCTTACATGATGACGTAAGGCAATGTAAAGCATAGCTTAAATAGAGAGGACTTGATTGGGACTTCCTCTTTGGTACAAGGGAGCAAGGTGGGAGAATGTATGGCGGGGAATTTGAATTAGATCTTAGCAGGCACGTGGTCATTTTATATTTTACCAACATGGCCTTAATTAAAATATTAATACTTCTTTTAATCTCCATCTATATTTATTACAAAAATAACATATATATTTATAAATGTAAGCATTTATAAATATTGAACTATATTAATAGGGTACTGAAATAATTGGAAGGTATGTTTCATAATAATAAAGACCATAATCATGATAGCTAGCACCTTAAAGTTTGCAAAGTTCAGTTGCCTTTCCACCAATGGGAGAGCTGGATAATGAAGCAACAAGATCCTCCCAATGCCTGCCTCTGTAGAAGACTCAGAAAGTTCCAACTTACTTCGTCTACCTGTGGCTCCCTTGTTTTCAACTCCCACTGGGTATTTGCTGGTGGTTCCTCTTCCTTTTCAGCTTCTCAACAATTGTATGTATTTTATTCCCTCATTAGATTGTAAGCTCTTTGAGTTCAGAGACCATCTTTCTTTTTCTTATTTATATCCCTAGTCCCTGTCCTGGCACAGGTTGCTGTTATTCTTTGCACAGGTGAATAATAGGATAACTTTTTGTAGTTGTAGAAAAGTTTTATGATAGTCCATTCCAGATCCTGTCAGTGGTTGGCAAAACTATAAGATCCAAAGGCATTTATGGAAAGTTGGCACTTTATAAAATTATTTTATTATTGATTATTCATAATGGTCATCTGTATGGGCAATTTGGGGGTGGGGTACTTGCCTGCATGGAGTCACAGGCAAGAGCAAGGAGTATTGGTGAGTATTGATTTGTAGATTATTGTCAGGAAGAGATCCAAGACTCTGCCTTCCTGAAAAATGAAAATAAAAAGATAAAGGGGAACTAGCTGACCATGGCATCATACTTTTTAATACAATGCTTTGTAGTACTGTAATGTAGTACTGTAGTACTGAAACACTCTTTTCTTTCAGCTCATAAGAACTTATAAACACACACATGTATATATACATGGAAAGGTGTGTCTATATGTATACATTATATATGTAGATTATGTATATGTAATAATGTAAAATCTATATATAATATAGTCTAAAGCTTTCATAGAGAGGCTCATATGCAACCTGTTGATTATTATTACTATTTGGTTTGCTGTTAATGATGCTTGAGATTAGCATGACTTTTTACTACGTTTTTTATTTTTTAGAAAAAAATTTTCCATGGTTACATGATTCATGTTCTTGCTCTCTCTCCTGCCACCCCCCATAGCTGACGTACATTTCCACTGGTTTCTTCCTGTGTCATCAATTGAGACCCATTTCCATATTATTGATAATTGTTCTAGGGTGGTCATTAAGAGTCTACATCCAAATCACGTCCATTAGCATGACTTTTTAATAGAGAATAGAAAAGGGTTTGCACAATTGGCCTCAATAGTTTCAGACCAGAAAAGCATTTTCCAATCCAGATGCCTCATTGAAGTTCAGGCTATATGCATAGAAATCGGTCTAACCTGCACTTGTTTTTAGGTCAGTCAGTCAAGCGTGATATATGGCGCTCAGGAGGGAGAGAAATACTTCCAGATCTCTACTGATCATGCCACTCTCTAAGTTTACTTTATAAAAGTGGAATTGGAGCATACAGTTAGTTCTAAGGTTATCTTAGTGATAGATCTAAGTGACTTGAGCTATAAAAACTTGCTATATATTGGTTTAACAAAGATGTTTAAATTGGTAGGGAAAAATTTTTGGGATATAAATAACTTCTCTTTTATGGGCTCACAAGAGCATCCTCAGATAGTAGATAGAATGATTGGTATTTCATTCTGTTCCCATATGGTTTTGATTTTTTTCTAACAAATGTCTTTATTTTGAAAGATTTTCATTCCCTATATTTTTATTATGATATTGTGAGAACTTAATATAGTTTGGTATATGTGTTAAAAACATTGCTCTTCCATTTTTATGGATCAATGTCATATTCAGGTGATTTTGGGAAAACTGTTCTGTTTGTGATTGTGGTTCAGTCCCACTTCAGTTTATTGGTTGAGCTTTTCAGAATACATATATTCTGAAAAGCTCAATATATATATATACATATATATACACATACACACACACACACACACACACACACACACATATATATATATATACCAATTACATGTAAGAAAAAATTTCCACACAAATTTTCCCAAGTTATATGATTGAACTTAGCTCCCTCCCTCCCTTCCCTGCCCCCTCCCAGAGCTGGTAGATGTTTTGATCTGTATTATACATGTATTATCATACAACATATTTCCATGGTGTTCATTTTAGTAACTGAATAATCTTATAAAACCAAAACCCCAAAACATAAAATCAAATAAATAAGTGAAAAATCATATACTTTCATCTCCATCTGACTCCAACAGTTCTTTCTCTGGAGGTAGATAGCATTCTTTTTTCATAAGTCCTTCAGAATTGTCCTGGATCATTGTATTGGAGAGAATAGCTATGTCTACTAGGGTTGATCATTCCACAATATTATTGTTACTGTGTAAAATATTCTCCTGGTTCTGCTTATTTCACTCCACATCAGTTCATGTAGATCTTTCCAGCTCTTTCTGAAATCATTCTGTTTATCATTCCTTCCAGCACAAGAGTATTTCATCACCATCTTATACTATAATTTGTTCAGCCATTCCTCATCTGATAGATATCTCTTTAATTTCTAGTTCTTTGCCACCACAAAAATAATAGCTATAGATATTTTTGTACAACTAGGTCCTCCCATTAAAAAAATCTCTTTGGGATACATACCTACTAGTGGTATTACTGTATTGTTTTATACCCCTTTGGGTATAATTCCAAATTGCCCTCCAGAATGGTTGGATCAGTTCACAACTCTACCAACAATGCATTAGTATCCCAATTTTGCCACATTTCCTCCAACATTTATCATTTTCCTTTACTGTCTTATTGGTCAATCTGATAGGTGTGAGATGGTACATCAGTGTTGTTTTAATTTGCATTTCTCTAATCAAGAGGGACTTAGAACATTTTTTTATAAGATTATTGATAGCTTTGATTACTTCATCTTTTCAGGATATGTTGGAGTCTGCATGTGTTGTATGATGAAATGTTGTCTCTTTCTCACAGTCCATTAATATATTTATAATTCTATCCAGTAGGCCAGTTCTGGCTAGGTATTTAGTAGATGCTAAAATTTTGTTACCTGAACTAATACTTTCTACCATTTATTTTAATGACCTTCATTGATCAGCAAGTCTGGGCTTCTTAAGAATAATTATTTTTGGAGGCAGCTACGTAGCACGGTAGATAGAAAGTGAAGCCCGGAGTTGGGAAGTCCTGGGTTCAAATATGGCCTCAAACACTTCCTAAATGTGTACCCCTGGGCAAGACACTTAATTCCAATTGCCTAACCATTACTGCTCTTCTGCCTCGAAATTGATACTTAGTGTTGATTCTGAGACAGAAGATAAGGGTTAAAAAAAAAAAGAATAACTTTTCTATAATTTCTGCTGACCTAGTCCTAAATTGCCCTAATAAATCTCTATTTCCACAAACAATTCCATATGACTCAGCTTCTAGTTTGATGCTTCTGTAATTATTATTGTAATTGTCATTTCATTCTTCTCTTATTTCTTGATGCTGTTCGTATGGAAATGATCCCAGAAAAAATCATTATCCTACTATTGTGTTTTTATATTGAGTATTCTGTAGGCCATTATTATTATTATTATTACTATTACTATTATTATTATTGTTGCTATGTATGAAGGAAGGTGTTATATTTGTTGTATCTTTCACTGGTCAGACCACTTGTGGGATATTATTTAGCAGGGGTGGGGGGAGATGAAGAGGAGGGAACAAGTATTCATTAAGTGTCTACTATGTGCCAGGAATTGTGCCAAGTGCTTTACAGATATCTCATTTGACCCTCACAGAAACTCTGGAGGTAGATGCTATTATTACCTCTATTTTGTAGTTGAGGAAACTGAGACAGGCAGAGATTAAGCAATTTTGCCTAGTGTTTTACAATTTGTGAGTTCCTTTCTGAGACTGGATTTAGATTCAGAGCTTCCTAAGTTCAGGTACAGGGCTCTACCCATTTTATCACCTAGTTCCTTCAAATTCATAGTATCATAGATTTTGATTTACAAAGGACTGTATAGGTCCTATCTTATAGTTTAATGGCATCATGGAAGCTGAGGCCTAGAGAAAGAAATTAAATAATTTGCCCAAGGTCATGAGGATTTTAAATAGCATTGATAATATTCAAATTCAGGTCTTTTGATGTAGTTTACCTAGAGTTCATGCAGTCTGAGGTGACTTAGGTTAATGGGGTACATGAAATCATAACATAAAAGTGTAGTATCAGTGTGCATGGAGGGCACATTTTACCCAGATGAAGTACAGATGACTAGCTGATGTCACCATCCTTTCTTCCCCCCACCTTTATCTTTGAAAAATTAATGAACCACACCATACTATAATAATTAGCTCATTTTTCAAAGTTCCCTTGTGCTTTGTTGCTTTATGGGTTTATATGAAATGAAAAATTATTAGCAAATCACAATAGCTCAGAGTCCCCAGTTAGGAAAATTCTTAACATTCAGGAATAGATTTGGTTCTCTGCCCTAATTTAAATTATGTTTATCTTTGTCTTTTACAAGACAGGCATGGAAGTTTTGGGGAAGAAGAAACCTGTTTTTAGAACTCTTTTCTACCCTTGAAGAGTTAGGTAAAAGCAGTAATAATCTTGAATCCTGATATATCCATAGGAAAGAGTGGATGGCCCCTCCTTTATTTTCTCCTTTTGCCTTTTGTTTTCTTGCCACTGATCCTTTCCAGCTAAATTTGTTGTTGGAGAGGCTGAACTTCATTGCTTTGCTCTTTCATAGACTGTATGTACCTCCTTAAGAACATGGAGGTTGTGTGGCTCAATTCTAGCTTCTAGCTCAAAGATAACAATGGACCCAAATCACTTTTAGGGCTAAGAGATGAATCCTCCTTCTGAACTATAAATCCCAAGATCTCAGTCACTTATTAAGCCCATGCTACTGGAGGATAGATGGACCAGAGGGACATTAAACCTGCCCTCAATCATTTGAATCATTGTCAAAATAGAAGAAGCATTAGACTTGTTCCACTTGGCCTTTTGAGGCAGAATTGTCGGGAAATAGCTTTTGACATAATAAAAGAATTTGCTAACAAAGCTGTCTAAAAATGGAACAGGGACTGTTTTTCCATCATTGGAAGCCATCAAGTGAAAGCTGGATTATCAGTTTTTAGGGATGTTGTAGAAAGGATGCTTCAGATGGTAATTATAATGGATGACAAAAATTCTATAATTCTCTGAATAACCAAAGCATTTAATAACTCCCCACTTAGTACGAGTGAATTTCTGGTGCCATTTGTTTTTGCCTATTAATTAGTTATAGTGTCTAGCATTTAAGAGTATATGTGTGGGGCAGCTGGTTAGCTCAGTGGATTGAGAGCCAGACCTAGAGACGGGAGGTCCTAGGTTCAAATCCGGCCTCAGACACTTCCCAGCTGTGTGACCCTGGGCAAGTCACTTGACCCCCATTGCCTACCCTTACCACTCTTCCACCTATAAATCAATACACAGAAGTTAAGGGTTTAGAAAATTAAAAAAAAAAAAGAGTATATGTGTTCTGTCAGCTAAACATTGCTTTCATAATTCTATTCAAGGTCACCATATGAATCTTATATGCAGCAGTTTTCTTGAAGATCTAGATTTAGATTTGCTTTTTAAAATGAATAATTTGATTCACATAGAGGAGGAAATGTAGTACAGTGGGAGAATATGTAATACCGTATAGTTTAGGACAGTGATGGGCAAACTATAGTCCACGGGCCAGACATGGGCCCCCTGAAACATTCTATCCCGATGGGTGACATTATTCCTAATCTGATGAATACAATGAGTAGGATACAATACAATGAAATTTTGAAAGAGTTGCCTTAGAAACAGACCGACAGATGAACATTTCCTTTCCTTTGGTCCCCTCTTTAAAAAGTTTGCCCATCACTGGTTTAGGACACGGGGTTTGGAGTTAGAAAGCTTGGATTCAGATTCTTTCTCTGCTTCTAATTACCTACATAACTTTGGGTGCCTTGCCTTCACTCTCTGAACCTCAGTTGCTTTATTTCTAAAATGTAAAGATTACCTTTAATAGCCTCTCTAGCTTTATAGTGCCTCTTTTAGGTGCCAGGATAATACTAGGTGAAAAGGATGATAAAAAACTTAGTTTATCAGGAGTAAAGGTATGAGCATTAAGAGCTGATCATACTCAAATGGAAAAAGAAAAAGGCAGTTGGTTGTGAGTCTTAAATTTTTTTCAAATTTAAAATATTTTAGTTTTCATGTAATCTGTTTATTATAAGATAATTCATAAATATTTTGCCAAATGTTCTTCTGACAGACAAAAGTAGACTAAACTAATTAGGTTGCTTCATTTCATGTCTTTACCTCTTGAATCTGATTAAAACTTTGAACTGATCCATTAGTTCAGAGTTGTAGCACCAGAGATGATTTCAATGAACTCCTTTGGGATGACAGTTTAAAGAGTATAAATAAATGTCAAAGTCAAACTTATTAATCAACTCAGAAGCATTCTTGCTAGCATTGTCCATAGCTGTCATTCTTGCTCTCTTCTTAGTGGTGGTGGACTCCTTTACAGTCTAGTAGATGATGTTTGCCAGACTTTACTCTTGATAGTTTTGCAACATATCAACATCAATGTCATCATAAATTCTCATTCTCTTAGCATCTGAAATGGCATTTAGAGAAAAGATGGGTTTTTCTTCTGCCTTGTAAGAGATAATAGACTTGAATCAATTAAAGATAATAGATCCTTCATTTAACTCTTAACCTGAAATTAGAAGGTCAAGGTCAATGATTGAAGCCTCTCCAGTTGTAAGAGGCTTCCTCCCTACTTCTTTAAATGTCTCCAAGAAGTGGTCATTGTGAGTCCTATTAAGTATGCCTCTGATTTTGTCAAATTGGTTATGAGTCTTAAAACAGAAGAGAACTAAGGGTGCAATTAATCTATCAGCATGTCTTTATTAGGCTCCTATTACAAGCCAGAGACTGGGGATACAGATAGAAATAAAACAATATTTGTCCTCAAGAAGCTTATAAGAAAGAAAAAGTTCAATTCCTTTTCCACATGAAAGTCCTTAAAAAATTAAAATAATATGATCAGGTGCTCTGAAAGTCTTTTTCTTCTCTTTTAATTATATTTAAAGAAAAATGGTAAATTATATGAAGAGAATAAAGGAGGCACATGACATGGCCAAAGGCCATCATGGAAGATAGTCAGAAGTTAAAAAATACAAGTATAGACCAAAAAGAAAAGATAAGGGAGGGCATTTTGAGTCTGACAGAGATAAAATACTGCCCCAACCCACAGGGAGACAAGTTTGATTCTACTCAGGTAATGGGAACTTTGAACTTCTAATGAGGGAAAATATAAGTCATAGATACTAGAGCAAGATGATTCTGGTTACTATTTTAAGATTATAGTCAGTGATAAAGATTGGGAAGGATTGTTGGGGAGATTGGAGGTAGGATGGCCAAAGTATGAGCAGTTGGCTGTATATCTGTGTGGATTTGAGATGATTAACAGTGCTGGGCATGTGGTAAGTACTTGATAAATGTTTGCTGATTGATTGATTAATGATTAGTACATGGACCAGGATGGTGGTATAATAATAGAGAGGCAGCAGGATCAAAGAAATTATAAGACTTGACGTTAGGCTGTATGTGAGTACTAAAGGAGAGAAGTAAAAAATAATTTCATTTATGATTTTGGGAAAAGAATGGTGCCAGCAATACTAACTGGGAAGTTGGGAATGAATCAGTAAGATTTTGTCAAAAAATATAATGAACTTTGATTTAGAAATATAATAAAAAATATAATAAAAATAATTTAGAAATATTATTTCAGATACTACTGATTTAAAATTTGTAATCATTGGATTAGGTGTTGACCTGAAGTTTAACTCTGTTCTGTTTGAAAAAAAAGGGTCAGGTTAAGCTAACAAATCAGATGTATATTATTGCAATCAGATTATTTAAAGTAAATACATAAAAGAATTGTTTTCAAGCACTTTGGGTTCACAAATTCTTTTACATTCAAAAATAAAATACAAACAATTGATAACTAACTACAAAGGATTCATAGTTGTTTATTTATTTCTCCCTCCACCCACTCCTCCCTCCCATTTTTAGCTTGTCTCCAGTTATTGCATATATTTTAAAGTTATGAAATTATATTCATTTGGAAATATTTTATAATTCAGACTTTTCAGTCATTCATTCAGATTAGTCTTCCCCCAAGTAGTTCAAACTATCAAAATCTGACTCTTCATACTCTTTATTCATTTTCTTTTACTCTTCCATTTTGAGAGTCCAGGCATGTTGCCTATCCTCCTTTTATCTGCTTTTTTTGGGAAGCTAAATTACTCTTTAACACTTCCATTGGATCCTAAACAGGACTGGGAAAGGGACAGAAAGAGAATCAAACTTTACTTGATTTTATTTCTTATTGATAAATCTGGCAAAATATTTGTTGGAGTAATCTGTTTTTAAAATGGTTTGAAGATTATATTCCAATTTGAATAATCTATGATATTCTGCTTCTTTGCACAATCTACTCCTGATTATCTATACAAACTATAAGGTATCAGAGACTCAGAGAATTTCCCCTTTCCCTTATTGTTTCCCACTAAAGATTGAACAGATACATATTTCTGTGAAATGCAACTTATTCTGAGCCCCTTAGAATTCCAAAGCAACTCTCAATATCAAAGGAAAACAAATGTAATGCAAAAAAGAATTAATATCTTTCACTTCTGAAATTCAGCCAAAAGTTATGTGATTGATTGGTGGAGTTGCTTTAAATCATTTTCTGGGAGGCTGACCAAGAAAAGAATTAAAAATAAAAATAGAACTTGTATTGTTGCAATAATCAATCTAAAGATATAAAACCATAGATAAGCTAATTCCCTATAGGACAGCCTTAAAGATCTTTATTTTGGTATCTTTTAGACAAACCACACCTTGGAGTGTTTTAAAGAAGTTCAATAATGTAAAGCAGTTAATAGCATTAATACCAAAAGCAGTAAACCAAAATTCTCTTTGGTGAATAAGCATTAAACTAGGAAGCCAAGATTAGAGAAGGGAAGAGGCATTGACATAAATATCATTTAAGCATCCTTTCATCATAGGAGGTCCCATGAAAAGAGCAGACCCAACTCTAAAGGACATCTGTTCATTTTACATTCATTCAGTATAAAGGAGAGTCTTTTCAAATTTGTTTGTTTAACTTGCAGGCCTATAATGAAAATGTATGTCACCATAGAAACAAAGGAGGAAAGTTACTCTTAGACAAAATTTTAAGGTGTATTCTGGTGTTATGATATAATGTGGATCACTAGTCCCTTATGAAGTTTGCTTTCTATGTATTAGGGATGAAGCTGAGCCCTGGGGGAGGTAAGGCAAAAATAGAATCCCTACCCTTAAGAATCTCATATTTTAATGGGAAAAGACAACATATATGTATATCCATATATACACATATATATGCATCTAACTAACTAGATGATAAATAGATGGATAGATGATATAGATGGATGGATAGATGAATTGATAGAGAGACAAATGGATAACTAGATGGACAGACAGATAGATAAATCGATAGAGAGTAGATAAAAAGTTAATATGGAAGGGAAAAGCACTGATAGTTGAAGAAACTCAGAAAGACTTCCTGCAGAAGGCAGATTTTTATCTGAATGAAGCCAGGGAAGCTGAGGTGTAGAAGACAGAGGTGAGAGAAGGCAGAACATTCTAAGCATAAGGGACAGTCAATGTAGAATGTAGAATATTGTATACAGAGAACAAGAAGAAGGCCATTGCAGCTGAATCAAAGAGTGTGTAGAGTCTGAGAAAGGAGCTATATGTAAGAAAACTGGAAAGGCAGGAAGGGGTCAGGTTATGAGGAGCATTACATGATGAAGAAAAGACTTTTTATTTGATCCTGGAGGTAATAAGGAGCCACTGGAGTTTACTGAGTGGGAGTGTGTGTGTGTGTGTGTGTGTGTGTGTGTGTGTTTGTGTGTGTGTGTGTGTGTTTGTGTGTGTGTGTGTGTGTAATGATCAGATCTTTATTTTATAAAAAATCACTTTTGGCAGCTAAGCGGAAGACGGATTAGAGTGAAGAAAGAGTTGAAGCCAGGAGACCATTTGTAACGCTACTGTAATAATCCTGGCAAGAGGTGATGAGGGCCTGAACTAGGATTGTGACTATATAAGAAAAAGAGGCACATACAAGAGTTGTTGCAAAGGTAGAAATGACAAAATTCGGCAATGTATGGGATATGTGAATTGAATGAGAAAGAAGAGTTAAGGATGACACCAAGTTTGTGAGCCTGGGTGACCAGGAGAATGGTGGTATCCTGGGCAATAATAAGGAAGTTTGGAAGAGGGGAAAGCTTTGGAGAAAGAGAATAACCTCGGTTTTGGACATAGCTGGTGTGAGATGCCTACAAGACACCCAATTGGAGATGTCCAAAAGACAGTTGGTGATAGGAGAAATTGGCTAAGGAGAGAAAGTAGGGCTGAAATATAGCTCTGAGGAATCATTTTCTTAGGTGATAATTGAATACATGTTAGTCAATGATATCACCAAGTGAAATCTATAGAGGGAAAAGGACAAAATTTTGGGAGATTTCCCACTCACCCCTCCATGTACCCATCCATAGTTAATGGGCATGGCATGGATGAAAATACAGCAAAGGAGACTGAGAAGGAGTAGTCAAATAAGTAAGATCAGACCAGGAGAGAACAGTGTCACAAAGAGCAGAGGAAATATCTAGAAGGACCTGCTGATCAGAAGTACCAAAGACTGCAGTGAAATTAAATAAAATAAAAGTTGAGAAAAGGCTATTAGATTCCAGAATTAAGAAATCACTAATTACTTTGTTGAAAGAAGTTTCAGATGAATGATAAAAGTCAGAAACCAGCTTATAGAAGGATTAGAAGTGACAGGAGAGGAAGGGGAGGAACTGTGTATAGGAGATTTTTGTGTGGAGCTAAGCTGCAAAAGGATTGAGAGTCAAAGAATGGTAGTTAGCATGGAGGTTAGGTTCAAATGAAGATTTTTTAAAGAATAGTGGAGACATGGTCATGTTTGTAGACATGAAGGAAGAAGCTAAGAGGGAAAGATTGAAAATAAGAGAGAAAGTGACAACATTGGTGGCAACAATGTGCTGGAGAAGGGAGGAGAGCTTTGGGAAAGAAAAGGACTCTCTCTTTTTAAGAGATGAGCATGAAGGGGGCAGCTGGGTAGCTCAGTGGATTGAGAGCCAGGCCTAGAGATGGGAGGTCCTGGGTTCAAATCTGACCTCAGACACTTCCCAGCTGTGTGACCCTGGGCAAGTCACTTGACCCCCATTGCCTACCCTTACCACTCTTCTGCCTTGGAGCCAATACACAGTATTGACCCCAAGACGGAAGGTGAGGGTTTGAAAAAAAAAAAAAGAGATGAGGTGAAGAAGGAAATAGGGGCAGAATTTCTTTGAGTGATGGAAGATGAGAGGAAGAAGAGGCTTATGGTGAAACTTGAGGAGAGATCTTCAGTAGAAAAAAATGGGTGAATTCCATGGGAGGCTTAAGGAGAAACAAAATGTTTTGGAACAGCTACTGTGTAGAGTAAGTCAGCAAATTAACTGAAGAAGGGTTAAATTATTGCTTTGCTGCAGTGAGGAGCCAGTTGGAATTAGATGACATAAATTTTTATTATATTCAGTTTGTAGTTTCATGATGTGTCCTTCAGTTCCATTCAGTAGCATATAAATAGGTACCAAGTGAAGGCAATCTAAGGCTGATAGTTAGCAATAGCTTATCAGTGATACAAAAGACAGCAAAGAACTTTAGAGCAGAGGATTTGTAGAATCCAGATGGTTTATCAAGATAAGCAAGGCAAGAGACAGTGGCCAGTACAGTTCTGAAAAAGAATAGAGGAATGGAAGGAATAGAGGTCATCTTGAGGATAAAAAATAGGGTTAGAATAGGGTTAGGAGTCAAAAAGAATATAGAAAGGTGAAATAATAAAACATGATCAAAAAAAGGAATTTGGGAGTTTGTGAACATGAAAGTGGAACACTTGGGAGTGATGGCAAAGTCAAGGGTATGCCCAACTCATAATATAAATGAGGTAGAATGGAAGGTCAACCACTGGAATTAAATAGATAAATTTCTCCCCAGGCTTACAGAGAACTTATGTCCCAGGGTCTATGGCCTTTCCCATATATATATATATATATATATATATATTTTGTTACCCTTTCTTGTACCCTGACCTTCTCCACATACATCCTGATCAGCCCTTTAGAGCAGACAAATTATTTTAACCACAATACAGGGGAATTTCAGGGTATAAACCATAAGCAAATTAAGTAAATCATAGGTCTTTTCTGGTAGGCCCCAGGTTGAAAGTTTTCTCTTTGAAGTCACTTGAAACGTGGCTTGGTTGTCTCATCTGAATTTTGCTCATGTTTTTCCTGAACAGAATTCTTTTTTCTTGACACACAGTCTCGGGGTTCTTCTCTGCCATGCTACCCAGTCTTTCATGTTAAACTTTTCTCTTTTTTGCCTATAGTTCCTCTATAAACTCCAGTTTCTTACACTTCCCACCTAAAATTGTAAGTCTAGTTTGCCCTCCTTGTTGCCCATATTACTAATTGAGTCATCTTTCTCAGGCATTAATTTTTGGGCCCTTTGTCTCTTCAGAGTATATAGAAACATCACTCTCTTTAAAAACAAATCATATCTCAATTATTCTAGCCTGAGTTTTAAGGTTGGAAGGTATCTCAACAATTATCTGGTCTAATCCAATCATTTTACTGATAATGACTTACTTTTAATACCCAAATGATTTTTTGTTCATTTTGTCTTATTGTTTTTGCAATAGATGGTACTTCCTAAAAACCTATATAAAGGATTGGTCAGTCATTTGGTTTGAGTGGTTAAAAATACAAAAGAGGAAAAGAAGTCACTTGAATTTGTACAGGCGTAGAAAAAAAAAAGTTTCCCTCTATATGAAAGTGAAACAGTTTTCCATGTGACTAGTCTGTTCCCTCAAACTTGGGGCAAAAAGGATGTCTGAACGTCATGCAGAAATCTTAAGGAGGAGAAGTCTAGCCACCAACTGCTTTTGTGATTTACCTTGAAAGATAACGTGAGATCACTAAAAGGTAAATTGGAAGGAGGTAGAGGTAGCAGCCATTAGAAGTCCTGCCCATTTGGCGTAGATCCTGTAAATTATGCTGCATTATGCTAAACCATGTGATGGCTTGGGTTGTAGATAGATGTAAGTGGAATCAGATTCCTGTTTTCCCCTCTTGGGATTAAAATCAGCAGTTTCCTCCAACCACCAAGATTCATGATCCAACTTAATGTCACTTTTCTGCTTTGAATTTTCCAGAGCATTTCCTTCATAGACATCTCAGCTGCTCAACTGAAGTTTCAAGCACAGAACTGTTGCCATCATCCTTTTGGACTAGTAATGATATTCTCACTCCTATAGTCTAGGAAATGAAGAGATCTTTCACAGCTTGAGATTAATGCAATTAGTTATGACCTTCCAACTAAGAAAATAGTTCTTAATTAACTCTAGCTCAAAGTTCTACCTAGGCAGGGGTGTGTGACTATATCCCAGACTATTTTTTTTGGTAGGGAATAAAAATAGCACACTCATCTGTGAGTCCAAAATGTTTCCAAAATTTTTACTTTTATTTTCTCATTTTTGTTTCACACATATGTTTCTGCTGCTGGCATATTCTATCTTGAGGGGAATTTTCCTGACTGACATATCCTGATTGCCCATAGGTCACATTCACAGTCCACTTTATCTTTAGTGCCTGTCTAGACCAAAGCAGACAGAAAAGACAGAAAAAGAAGAATTTTAAACCACAGACTTGCCTCAAGTAAATGATTGCTGTTAACTTCTTAGATACATATATGGATTTCAGTTTCTTAGTCTCTAAAATGTTTCTAAATAAACTTTGTTATCAGAATTCTGTAATTACTGTAGGATATGCTTGAGAGAACTAACTAGGGAAAAAAAGGTAAAGTCCCTTAGAAATATTATTTAGTAAAGTTCTAGAGAGATAATACTGAAGTACTGATAACAATGATAATTGTGGATTAGAAATTTCAATAGCTGTTGTTTCTTTTTTCTTTGCATTTATCATTTTTATTCTCTAAATTTTCTACAAAGTTATATTGGTATCCCTTCTGAGCCTCTCTTCTTTATTTTGGAAGTTCCTGATTTCATTATTATGGTAGGTATATCATTGTTTTGTTACATGATCTTTTTAGTGATATAGTCAGAAAAGGAGATTAGTCCTACATCAGTGAACAGAAGGCTGACAAGATGAAGAATTGCTCTAGAAAACTGCTGGAGGAGGAATTCAAGGACATGGCTGTTTCAGCCAAGGAGATCTTCCTTCAGTAGGAGAGAGTTCAATCTTGGCAATAGATATCCAGATGGATAAGAGGGGGAAATGGCCTGAGGACTAATGTACAAATAAAGGAAAAAGAAAATGATTATTAGTTATCTTCTTCTAGATGAAGAATAGATTTCACAGAGAGGAAGGTAAGAGGGGCCAAAGGATATAAAATCAAACAAAGGATCAAAGGCTACCTATGAAGTAAAAGAAGATTACTAAAATTAGTATGGAATAAACTGTTGAGCACTAAGCAGAAAAAAACCCAAAATCTAAATTAGAAAGGGAGGGCAAGAACAACTTTATTCATAGCATCATAATAGCCTTAGACATGGAAAGCACCTCAGAAGTCATTATTCTAAACCAGGGATTTTTAAACTGAGGTGTGTGAACTTGTTTTAAAAATTTTGATAATGATATTCAAATAAAATTGGTTCCCTTCATAACTCTAGGTATTTTATCCTATGTACTTAAAAACATTATTCTGAGAAGGGATTTGTAGTTGTCTCCAGGTAGCCAAAGGGATCCATGATATAAAAAAAGGTTAAGAATCCCTGTTATAGTCCAATTTCTTCGTGTTTTGGTGAGGAAATTAATGTCTTGCTTATGGTTGTTATTCCTCTTTCATTTCTAAGAGGATTAGTGACATCACATGATGATTTCTTGGGCTTATGATTGAATGGCATGTAAGTGTTTCTTTCCTTGTTTTTTTTTTTTAACCATTGCAAGTTCCTCATCAATGATTATAACCTTTTCCACTTCCAAATTTTCATATGATAACCAGAAATGAAGATTGAGCTTTCTAATGGCAGTTGGGGGAGGGTAGTGGGAGAAGATGGAAGGGTCTTTAGTATATCTCCAGTTCCACCAAACCCATTTGCCCAGGGTTACATAGGTAATGATGGCAGAGTTCTAATCTGAATCTCTGTCTACTTACTTCGTATCTGATATTTTCCCTTTTAAAAGCATAAGAAAAGAAAAATATTAACTTGCTTAAGAAAATATCAACTAATGTGTCCAGAGAATTTCTTCAGTTGGCTTTTAATAAAAAATTTGTTTTCAGCATTTATTTATGTAATACTTTAGAATCATAAAGAGTTACAGCTAAGAGGGACTTTAGAAGACATATAGTCTAAGCATCTCAAATCCTAGAATTAGCACATCTTTGTGAAAATAAACCAAGAATGTAATAATAATCATAGAAATAAGTTTATGACAGATACTTCAAACCAACAAATCTGATGTTGAGTTTGAGGCAAAGTTATTCTAATGCTAACACTTTTCATTTTACAAATAAAGATAGTGGGTCTTCTTTGCCATTTGTGATGGGACAGGAAACAAGAAATCTTCCTGACTTCAAATATAAATGGAATCAAATAGTAAGTGATGGATTTTGTGACATCCTTTATACATCTAAGGCGGCAAATGAGAGCATCTGTCATTGAGCATAATTTGTCTTTTTTCTATTGAATAGACAATAAGGTCGTCAAACTGATTTAGGTGTAGTTGGACACTTTAGGTTACTTGCTACCTTATGCTAGACCTGAAAATGGCTGGGCAGCTTATAGGGAGGGGACAATCTGTGATTAATATGGGTGGTCAAGGGAAGCTAGAAATGATGGGCTGTGGATAGAGATTAATTGGAAAGATATTGTGAACCTGTTTGTCTTATTCTATTTTGTGGTAAAACAACAATTCATGGAAATCAAGGCATAGAGCTTGATTTGGATATTTTTCTTGTCAATCTTTAATCAAGAAATATTTTTGAATATGCACTATAAAAGAAACTGTGATAGATGGGGAAGGGAATGCAAAGAGGTAGACTATTCCTTTTCTTCCAATGCTTACCCTCTAATTAGTGAGACAACCTCTAAATAAATAAGGGAAAAGTTGAATAACCACAAACTATTCACCTAAAGTTCAATACAACAGTAGAAGAAATGATCAAAAGGCAATGATGTCAGAATTTGGGAGTCATCATTTCAGGCTGGCATGAATCAAGGAAGGTGACCTTTCACCTGGGGCTTGAAAGCTTGGTAGAATTCTGAGATCATGGCAGGCAGACAGATACTAGAATAGCATGAAAAGGAAGATGGGCAAGAAAGCAATACCCAGGAATGGGCCAGGGGTCTGACTCAAAGCCAGAAGCACACAACTCAATGAGCAAGTCAGAGGCAAACTGCAGGTTTATGGAGCATAGGGGAGAAGAGCAGCTATTTGAAAAGAGCAGAATTTAGACTAGGATTTATTCGATGATAGATTTAGAATTAAGAAGGAGGAGAAAACTAGAGGCATCTAGGTGGCACAGTGGATAGAATGCTAGACCCAGAGTCAGGAAGATCTAAGTTCAAATATGGCCTCAGACACTTACTAGCTTTGTAACCCGGGGCAAATCACTTCATCCTATTTGCCTCAGTTTCCTCATCTGTCAAGTGAGTTGGTGAAGGAAATGGCAAAACCACTCCAGGGTCTTTGCCAAGGAAACCCCAAATGGGTTCATAAAGAGTCAGATATGACTGAAATGATTGAATGATGGAACTAGTGGTAGAAGGGACTTAGAGGCCATGTGGATCAACCTCTTCATTTTTCAAATGGGGAAATTGAGGCCCAGAGAGGTGATAACTTGCCCAAATTCAGACAGGCTATAAGTTTGTAGAGATAGGATTTGGGCTGTTTTTTTTAAATTCCAAATTCAGCAAGTTTTCTGTTGTCCCTAACCATTAACTAGTTATATGACTATGGGAAATTATGATCCCTCTGAGCCTGAAGTAGCTCTCTAAGTTGGTAGAGATAGAAGAAATTACAGGCCCTCCAGAAACTAAAACCTGACATGATAATAGCTGGGGACTCTTTGGGAGAACAAGTCTTAGGGAACTGCAAAGCTAAAATATCCATATTCATTCCCCCTTCTTCTCCCTGGCAATTCTCTTTTTTTATACAGATGAAACCTGGTAAAAAGAAGAAGCTACCGTTTTCACAAAAGGATGATATAAAGATTGAAGAATATATTAGTTAGATGGGAGGGGGGTATTATTATCAAGTAGTCTGGATCGATCTTATTTGTAGGGATGAATTTTATAGACTATATGTATGAACACCTCAGGTCTCTTTTAATATCAGCTGTCATTGCCCCCTACTTCCATGCCCCTTGGCTATGGCCTCTTTGATTTATTGCCTCCTGTGTTCTGGTCCAAACACCAAATCATGGTTCCCAAGGCAACTATCCTAGTAAAACAGCTCTGATTTTAGGACCCGCATAAAGTTGTCCTGAAGATAACTTATCAAAATGGAAGATTTTTGTTTTTGTTTAACATCTAGGAAATTCAGAAAAGATAGTATTAAATTATATTGAGCAAAAGATGAAAAAAAGTTAAAAACCAGAGCAGCCCTGGGCTACAACCATTACAACACTGTTTGCTGATGCCCAAAAGTATGCAATGAGATCATGACTGTGAAATCTGGTTCAAATGCCCATCTAGGCTCCTGGCAAAACTAAGCAATTGGTAAAGTAGTGTCTGTCCATGTCTATACCTGATAAAAATGAATATGGCAGCTGAGTCACTGTTTGTGGTACTTAGTAATTGTACCCGGATGGCTGAGTATTTAGCGTGGCTGTGGCTATCTATTTGTGTAGCTTGTAAAACTGGCAAAGTGATGCATGTGAATGATTAAGTCTTATACAGTCCATTTTAGAGACTGTATCTGAATAGAACCCACCCCTGAATGCCTTCCAGTGGGGCTGGTGAGAGTGTGATAGGGAAGTTTCAAAGCAAGTGATCACATTGTCATTGTCTTTTGGAAAATAAATTCTTCCTAAATCAGGAAGGTTTGTAAAAGTTGAAATAGAGGTGCTCCTCATCCAGAGAAAGAACTGTGGGAGTAGAAGCATAGAAGAAAAACAACTACTTGAAAACATGGGTTGATGGGGATATGCAATCACTCTAATACAAATATCAATAATATAGAAATAGGTCTTGATCAGCGACACATGTAAAACCCAGTGGAATTGTGTATCAGCTATGCGGGGGTGGGTGGGTGGGAGGAGGGGAGGGAAAGATTGTGAATCCTGTAACCATGGGAAAATGTTCTTAATTAATTAATTAAAATTTAAAAAAAGAGAGAGGTGCTACTTAAGATGAATGGAAGAATGGTCTTAAAACAGACCAAACATTTTTTTTTTATCACAAACTCAATAAAAATAACAGAAACAAGTAATCAAACAAACCTGTAAAACAAGGAGTCCAAACTTCCAGAAAACTGTTAGCATTTAATAATCACTATAATAACCAACAATTATGTAGTACTCTCCATAGCAGCTAGATGGCTCAGTGGATAGAGTGCAGGGCTTAAAGTTAGGCAAACTTCCTTAGTTCAAATTTGGCCTTAGATACTTACTAATTGTCTGACCCTGGGCAAGTCACTTAATCCTGTTTGCTTTTGTTTCTTCATCTGTAAAATGAGCTAGAGAAGGAAATGGCAGACCACTCCTCTTTCTCTTCTGAGAAAACCCTCAGTGGGATCACTAAGAATCAGACATGATTGAAAAATGACAGAACAACTGATTGCATATGTTATCCCATTTGATTCTTACAACAACCTGGGAGAAAAGTGCTTTTTTTAATTCTCATTTTCAGATGAAGAAACTGAGGCACAGGGACTTAAGTGACTTGCCCAGGATTACAGTGCTTTTTAGCATCTCAGATAAGTTCAATTATAGACTCCAAGTTCAGAGCTCTATCTGTAAAATCACTTTGCATAGTAGAGATAAATTAATAAGCAAAGAACAAATGAATAACAGATGATTTCTTTCTCATGCCCTTTGTAATCTGTCCAAAGCAAACTTTCTGATGCCTGTTTACCAATGGCATTTTTGTCTGTCGCTTTAGGTCTGATGCATCTGTTTCACATCAGTAAAAATGTGTTTCATCTTTGAGAAATAAGGCAACAAGGAGCAGTGAATCTGACGTTCCTAGAGTGCCCGACTGGAAGGATTTTGTATAAGAATCCTTGGCAGTTGGAATTATCTGGACACACTAAAATGAAGCGAACCATTTCACAAATGAGGGTCACACATATATACATAACTTATGACAGGAATCTTTTGGGATAGTCTTTCACTCATGTTTTAAAAAATATTGTTAATCCTTTCCTGAAATGTGTACCTTAGTATATAGAAAAATCTTATTTATCTGTCATTATCAGAGAACAATGTTCCCCATAAGTTAACTTTCTAGGTAAGTGAAACATTCCTACATGAGGAATTGGAACTCAGGCTCTCTGACTCCAAATCTAGTGTTCTTTACATTATAACATCTAACCAGATCTCCAAATGAATCAGATCTTACTGTATTAGAGGAAATGTCAGGTCAAGTATTTTCCAATCTGGTTAATATCTATCAAATTAGACATAAATAAAAGCTACAGATGTTTTCATATGCCATATTAGAGATTAAATTTGGAGGAGTTGCCAGCAGCAAAATGGCTTAATAAACATTCACAATGAATATAGCTGAAGTATAGAAGTGAATGGTGTAGGCAGGCTCTTATTTCCTATAAATATAACCCAAGAATTTTTCTGTCCTAGAATAACCATTTTCATATTGCTTTTCTCTTGCTTTAAGTTATTCTTTCTTTGGAAATGAAAATTTATTTTAGGCAAGTGTCGGGATGGACAAATGCCAGCACCTGTTAGTTCAGGGAAAAAACCCAACAAGCAAAATAGATAATGTATGCATGTGAGTAAGCAATAGTAGGCTGTATGGCGAGGGTATCCTGGTATTTTGGTGTGAATGTGTTTTTTAGCATGAATAGAAATGATAACATTGAATGAGGACCCTTTCAACATTTACTTTCTCTTTATCTACCATGCTTGTTTACCACAATAGCCTGACTTCTCCAGTCAACACTGGAAGACAGAGATAACATTTCAGTTACATCCAGCTCCTTCTTTGCTAAATCAATAGTATCTAGCTGCATCATTCTGGACACCAACAAAATAGTGGCACTCTGTATTATTTCTCAGAAAGGGCCTCCAAACTCTAATCTATTCTAAACAACTAGAAAACTCTCTCTGGGCAAGTAGCTTTCTGTTGAGTGAGCCAGGATAGTCTAATTGGTAATAGAAGGGGAGTAGTACCAAGAGAGAATTGTCCTTGCATTGACGTTGAAAGCCGTATGATAAGGAAGAAAGATTTCTGGGCTAGGAATCAGAAGACCTGGATTCAAATCTTGATTGCCAGCAGTTTGGAGCATGACGACTATCTACCATCTCTGAACCTCAGTTTCTTCATCTTCAACTTAAACTAAATGATCTTCAGGGTCCTTACAGCTTGGAAATTCTAGGGTTATTTGAGTCTAAAGATGGCCCTATGTTTGTGGATGGGATATATGGACACTAAGCATTGAGTTATAAACCCATATTTGCTTTTAAAGCACCTTGAACAAGTTGCTTAACCTTTCTATGCTCCCAATTTCCTCCTTCGAGGTCAGCTTTATGCATAGTCAGAGTAGGCAATCACCTACTTTGTAGGTAGGATGACTTGAAGGGCAATGGGAAGGTTATCCCTCCAAAAATATCTCCTCTACTGAGGCATGACAATCCACTTATTAGCATTCATTCCTTCTTATGAAACATTATCTTCTCTCCACCAGTAATCTTCTAATATTCTAGCTAGGGATAACACATTAATCTCCAAGCCCAGAGTAGAAATAAATCTATCAAACTGCTTTCTTCCCTATAGAAGAGTTGGAAGCATAAAATCACTGGAGGCAAGAGAGAAGGTATAGAAGTGGGAGGGTGTGAATGAGAACAATTCACATTACATAGCCTGTCAAGATTTTTAATATATATTCTCCACAACAACCCTATGAGGTACATGTTGCAAATATTTTTGTCTACATCTTGCAAATTGGGAAACTAGGGCTAGGGAAAATTAAACCATTTGCTTATGGTCACAAGGATAGCAGATGTTGGAGTCAAGATTTGAAGACAAGTCTCCTAACCTCAAGTCCAAGACCAGCCCTCTTATTGCCTATATACCCTGCTTCAAAAATGAACTTTGCCTCATTCAGCTTTTTGCTTTAGGGCATGCCCTGCTTGATTCCCCACCGCAGAGATTAAAGAGCTGTCAGATTTACTAATCATGCCCATTTTTCCTCCCTCTCCTTTTTTTAAATATCTAGATCTTCATTTGAGGTGTTAACACCCCTCAAAAAAAAAAACAACAAAACACCATCTGTGCAGTCGACCATATCTTCCTATACTTTATTTTATTTTATTTCTAAACCCTTACTTTCTATTTTAATAACAACTCTAAACCAGAATGATGAAGGCTAGGGGTTAAGTGACTTACACAGGGTCACAAAGCCAGTAAATGTCTGAGGTCAGATTTGAACCCAATTCTAGACCTCGTCCTCTATTCCTGAGTCACCTAGCTACCTACCTCCTATACTAAGGCATCCTATTCCTAGTCAGCTCCCTGAAAGTGACCAACCAGGTTAATTTAACAATAACTTTTAGCCTATTCTCATAAGAAAATTATAAGCAAGCTCTAAATAAGTCAATTAACCATGTTTTTTCTTTTTCGAAATTGGGTCTTCCTAGGTTACCCAGGCTTAAAGTCTAGTGGCCCCTCTCATGACCTACTGCTAGTCAGCGTGGAAGCTTTGACCTGCTCCATTTCTGACCTAGGACCTCTTGTTCCTCCTTGGATAGTCTAATGCAGTGATTCCCAAAGTGGGTGCTACCGCCCCCTGGTGGGTGCTGCAGCGATCCAGGAAAGCAGTGATGGCCAAAGATGCATTTATCTTTCCTATTAATTGCTATTAAAATAAAAAAAATTAATTTCCAGGCTAAGTAATATTTTTTCTGGAAAGGGGGTGGTAGGCCAAAAAAGTTTGGGAACCACTGATCTAATGGATCCTCTGCACCTTAGGCCTCTTCATACTGGTGCCAATCATAGTGAAGACATTCAGTCAGCTTTAGCCTTATTGTAGTTCAGAACTCCCTAACTTAAGGCAATCCACCAGTTTCAGCCTCCCCAGTAGCAGGGACCACAGGATCTGCCACCACATCTAGCTTACCCTGAATGTTTCCTAAAGCCTAAAGTTGCCCTATTGCTCTAGAGAGCCTGAAAGAATATACCTCTGAATAATATTATATAAAGTGATTTGTCTTCTATTACTCATTTCCTGTAGATAGACCCTCTCTTTGATGCCTCCCTCATCCTAGCATCCTGGCACTCTGTGTGGCACTTACTCCAGGTCTCTGAGGTTTTGTCTCTTTTTCATCATCTACTATACTTACCCTGTGTTCGATTCCTTTAGAGCCTTGTTTTCTGTCACAGAGCTGCAAAAACTGATGTTGGGGTGCTAGTAATCATGCTCGCATTTTAAAAGATGATATCTTGTAGACTAGACCTCAAGGGCAGTCGAAGCTTTTTAACCCCTCAGATCACACTTCATGAACAACTTCTATGCCCTATTCAGAGGATAAAGCCTGGTCCCAAGTCCTGTGGCTTTGAGAACTAAACACTCTTTCCAAAGACTTGATGGTAAGAGAAAGTTGACTGATTCCCACACTGCCTATAAAGGATGGCACCACTGCTTATTATTAAATATAAAAAATTAGTGAATTATTAAGGAAATTATGAGAATAATTTAAAAAATGTGTCCTCCATGCCATATATATTTTTAACAAGTGTAATTTAAATTATTTATAATACTGCATAAATATTTTGAACCAAGATCTTATAAAATTATTGATGTAAGATTCCTTTGTTCTTCCAAAGCTCCACCCCTTCAAAGTTATCTTTAGTGAACTAGTGTCACAAGAATGAATCAGTTCATTTTGGAAAGGCAGTCCAAATGAGGTTTCTCAGAAACAGATCATTCTCTCCTTCCTGACCTCCACCTCTTAGGATTTTTGATTCCCTTCAAGACAGCTCAAGTCCCACAAGATCTCTTGAACTACTAATCCCCTGACTTTCTTTGTATTTTTAAAAAATACATTCTGAATATATCTGTATATTAGGGCATTCACAGATCTACTGTCTACTTGCAGCCAACCAGTGTATGGTTCACTAATAAAGTATTTTGCAAGCTTTGGAGACGACAAAGCTTATTGGCCACTGAGCAGGAAGAGCTGATGAATTTATAGTGATGCCTCCCCTGACTTTTCTTCCTTCCTTCCTCTGGATGGCATCATGAATTTCTGGGGCATCCTGAGAGGAAAGGCCCTTTTCCACCATAAAGGCAAGCCAACTGACTACTTCCACAAGATCAATGGGGCTCAGCTTTGTCAGCTTGAGCCTGGATGTCTGGCTATATCTTCTGTTCTGTGTTTCTTTGTCTCTCTGTCTTATCCTAGGTGAATAGGCATCACTCTTGAGAAGGATATGGAAATGGCTTTGTGAATTTGAAAAGTGCTCACTTGCAGTGTCCAAACAGCTTTCTTTGGATCCATGCCTTCTAGCAAGCCAAACTGGGGCTTTGGGCTCTTCTGGCTGTTGGCCATCTTCTCTGAAAAGAACCAAAATAGTTGTCGGTGACTCCTTCTAAATGTAGGCTACATTGAGGAAAGACCTAGGATCTCTGGACCCCTTAAACTTTCAAGGGTGCTCCCAAACCTAGATACTTCCATATCAAGATGGATGTTATAGGTGTTTGGTTATTTAGGATCAGGAAAATGGGCAAAAAAACCAACAACAACCCCAAAGCAGAATTGATTGAGCTGGACTAGGCTCAGTCTTGCCTAGCTGAATCCCCTTGCTCTTGCTCCCATGTGGAAATAGGACACAAGCCATCTGTGGTAGAGAAGGGCCACCCTTCTGCCACTCATTATAGGAATCCCCAAATTATATGATGATACCTTAAAGAGACAGACAGGGGCTCAACTCATTCCATTTTCAAAGATCCACTGAGCCATCAGCTTTTCTTGCTCAGTGGTCAATAAGAAGATTGCTTTAATATTCCTCCAAACAAGTAGATGGTACAGTAAATAGAGGATTGGGCTTGGAGTCAGGAAAGAACTGAATTCAAATCTGGCTTCAGATTCTTACTAGCTATATGATTGTGGGCATTAAATCACTTAACTTCTGTCTGCTTTGGTTTCTCCAGCTATAAAATGGGAATCACGATGTTGACATGGATCTGGGCTGGAAAAATGACTTCCTGCATTACCTTTTCCTGAATTACACCATAGAGATTCAGTCTGATATGGTTTTTACATCTGTTTGGAGCAGTTTTCTGGTGTGAGGAGAAGGAGTAGGAGAATCACACTTCTTCCTACTACTCTATCATCTTGGTGGATGCTACTGTTTCCTTTATTTTACAGATGAGTAAACTGGGACTGAGAGAGGTTAAGTGACTCATCCAGGGTCACATAACTAGTAAGTGTCTGAAGCCACATTCAATGCCACATTCACTAAACCACCTTGCTTCTTCTATATCTTGGTTTTATCATTCCTCAAATGAATAATTTTTATCCTTGGTATATGATAATCTCAGAGGAAATGAACTACAACATACAAATGCTGAGTTGTGTATGTGTAACTATAACCTTATTTATATTGTCTAGGCTAAAAATAAAATATTTGATGAGGTTTTGCTTTTGATTCCTTCCAGAATTTGCATGCTATATGCTGATAGTGCCCTGTTTCTATTACTCAGTATTTGTTTATTCCCTTCTTCCTCCTGTCTGTATTCATTTTTACTCACTTCCCCTTTCATATTCCTTCCTGTAAAGTCCTCTTCTCCCTCAAATAGCAGTTTCTGGAAATCAGCACTTCTCTAGTCTAGACTAGCAGGCCCTCTCTCACCCCTCTTCTGCCACTCAGCTTCTCTGTCTACTAAAATATTGACATCAAATCTGAACTCTCAAAAATAAGGTCTGTTGTCCTGTCTGTTTACTGAAGCTCGCCAAAGCTTTCGTTCTTTTCCATTCTTTTACTGCTTGTTGTTGTTAGTGGCATGTAATACATTACCCAGATCCTCAAAGCTATGATTATTATCCTCAAGAAGCATGGAAAACATAAACCAAAAAAAATGCAAAGTTCTTGACATCCAGTGGAGCCCAGATCTAAGATGGAAGAGGGATACCAAATATTTCAAGCTGAAATGAGTAGAAATGATGAAACTGATTAATTGGAAGAGTAAATGGAAAAAATGATTCAAAAGAGCGGTTTATGATATTTTAATTTTTTTTCTTTCTTTTTGAAATTGGATCTCCCTATGTTACCCAGGCTTGAAGTCTAGTGGCCCCTCTCGTGACCCACTGCTAGTCATCATGGAAGCTTTGATTGTTCTGTTTCTGACATAGGGCAGTTTGGCCCTCTTTGGATAGTCTAATGGGTCTTCTGCTTTCTTTAAGGTTCACAATACTGGTACCAATCTTAGTGGGGATACTCAGCCAGCTTTAGACCTACTATAATGCAGAACTCCTTAACTCAAGCAATTCCCCAACTTCAGGCTCCCCAGTAGCAGGGACTACAAGTGTCTACCACCATATCTAGCTTATTCTGGGCTTTTTTTTTAAGCCTAAAGATAACCTATTCTCAGAGATCCTGAAAGAATGCACTTCTGAGCAGTATTATATAAAGGTGTTTTGTCTTTGCTATTCAATTAACAGACCCTCTTTTTGATGCCTCCTGGCAATCTGTGTGGCACTTACTCCAGGTCTCTGTGAGGTTTTGTTTCTTGTCCATCAGCTACTAGACCTATCTTCTGTCCTCTTCCTTCAGGGTCTTGTTTTCTGATGTTGGGGTGATAGTGATTATGCTTGCATTTTAAATGATGACATCTTGTAGACCAGACCTCAAGGGTAAGGTAAGAAATGACATTTTTAGGCCATTAGGCTTTTTAGCCCCTCAGGTTATACTTCATGAACAACTTCTTTTATGACCTATTCAGAAAGTAAAGTTGGAAGGGACCTTGGAATTCCTAAAAATCCAATCCTTTTATTTTATGGTTGAAGAAATAGAAACCCACAAAGGTTATGTGCTTGCCCCGAGTTACCTAACTCGTAAGTGACAGACCTACGACCCAAACTTGGATTTTCTACCTTCCTTATTAGTGACTTTCAGACTGTACCACTATTGACCATAGTGATTAACGTTATGAATTTTAAAGACTTTAGGTTAAATGTGCAATATCATATCCTTTTAATCTCTCAACTAGATTATTAGAATACCCTCCTCATTAGCTTCCCTCTTTCTAGCCTCTTTCCTTTCCAGTCCTCTCTTCACAAATGCCAAATTGATATTTAATTTTTTATTTAAAATTTTTCTTATTTTGAGTTCCAAATTCTTTCTCTCCCCCCCACTTCTTTAGTTCTGAATTTTCCTAATAAAACTCTTTCAAAGTTCTCTTTGTTTTGGAATAGCCATTTAAAAAAATGTTATTTTTTTTTTGGTTCTCTTCTTCTAGATCATTCTTAACTTTTGTGTGCTTGTGTTTACAATTCATTGTTCTCTCTTTTGTTTCATTGGTGATGTTTGCCATTGCAGATTGCTTTTTTTATTCTACCTATTTTTTTCCCTGTGCAGGCCATAAATTCTACTCTCATAATTCTCATTTCTTTTTTGAACCACACAGGGCTGACATGTTGTGGTTCCATGTTCTCTTTCCATTCCACAGGAGGCCTCTGTCTCATCAAGTGCTGGGTGTCTTGTCTTGGTGTGCTGTCCTTCTGGGCAGATCAAAGAGCTGCCATACTAGTACTATGTGGTTTTTCTTCCTGACATGAATAGAACTGCTGCTCTGGTGCTATAATCCTGGTAGTGGTAGTTCAGAACAGGGCTCTGGTCCATAGCAGAGTTTTGCTCCTATAGGGTTGCTGTGATTTCTGTCTGTTGCTGTCCAAGCAAACTTCTGCAGCTTGGATCCAGTCTCCACAGTACAAGAAAGAGGAAGAGTAAATATGGGTATAGAGCTGGGTTTTGTTGCAAGCTCCAACCTATGTGCCCAGTCCTTGGATCTGCTAGTTCAGCCTTGCTATTAATACTGTGACAGCTGGGAGAAGAGTACTGAGTGAGTTCAGGATCAATGAGCCTCAGTTTATGTTTTGTATTCTTAAAATTTGTCTTATATTCTGAGAATCCTAGACCATAGAGAAAACTGAAGTTGCCTTATCTTTGGCACAACATTTCTGTTTTGGAGAGTTTGGGGAAGTTGAAGGGATCAGAGAAAATGTCTAGTCTTCCATCTTGTTACTCCTATGACCCAGAAATCTCTATAACTATCTACATTTAAATTAATTTCAGTGCACAAAGTATCATCACAATTTTTCAATCACTTCCTCCAAGTCTTCATCAGGATTCCTTGTCCATTCATTCTTATTCAGTTTTCCTTTTATGTGGTTATAAGTCAGTGTGTAATTCATTCTTCTGGTTTTGCTTTTTTTGCTTTGCATTATTTCATAAAGGTTTTTCCAAATTTGTTTTCCTCAATACTTGTCAATCTTAATGGCATCCCATTACATTAATGCACCACAATTTATTTAAACATTTCCCAGTTGTGAGACATTGAGGTTGTTTCCAGCTTTCTGCAATTCTGCCTAATGCTGCTTTGAAAATCTTTGAACATATAAAACTTCATAATTATTTGTGAGGACAAGCAAACTAGAAGACCTAATTCTCTGGGTCACTCTCCTTCTTTACTTTCTCTATGTTATATCATGATCCAACATTTATTTCTCTCAGTCCCCTTTGCCAACAAGCCAATGGTTGACATTTATAGAAGGCTTTGCATTTGACAAAGTGCTTGACTCAAAAATATCTTTATTCCCATTTTATAGATAAGGAGACTGAGTCTCAGAGAGACTTAAATGACTTAGTCATAGTCTCATAGCTAGTAAAACTTTTTGTTGTTGTTGAGTTGTTTTGGTCATATCTGTCTCTTCATGACCCCATTTGGGGTTTTCTTGACAAGGATACTAGAGTGTTTTGGCATTTCCTTTCTCAGCTCATTTGACAGATGAGGAAACTGAGGCAAACAGGGTTAAGTGACTTGTCTGGGTTCTCAAAGTTAGTAAGTGTCTGAGGCCAGATTTGAACTCAGGAAGATGTGTCTTCCCAACTCTAGGACCTGCACTTTATCTCTGACTGCCCCAGCAGCTATTCAGTTCAATTTAGTATGGCTTCATCAAATGCTTCTTGTTCACCTAGGGAGCTGGGCATACAAATTCAAAAAGGAAGTTCTTGTTCTCAAAAGTTGTAGAGCTCCCAACTTCCAGTTTAGGGTTCTTTCTATTGCATTACAAAATTAGTAAATGTTTTTGAGAGCCCATTATGTATAAGGCACTGTGCTAAGGACATATTTAATCCCTGATTTTTCTGTCTGGACTCCAAGCATAGCCCTTTACTTTGAAAACTGTTTTCCAGGCAGCTAAAAATAACAGTTAGCCTTTCTTTATCACTTTAAGGTTTGCTAAGCACTTTGCAAACATGTCATTTTCTCCTCACAAAAACCTGGATAGGTAGGTGCTCTTATACTTCTTTTAAAAATGAAGTACTGAAGCATTTGCTAAGAGACTTGCCTCAAGGTTACATAGCAAGTTTTTGAGTCAGCAGGATTTGAACTCAGATCTTCTTGATACTAGACCCAAATTCTGTCCATTAATATCCTAACTATAATCCTAGCAGCTGTACAAAATTGTATATGCTGTATTCCACTTCCAGACATTTCCTGAAGTCACTTTTCTCCTTCTTGAGGAATACATCCTACTTTCAAACATACTTGACTGTTTCCTTACCATCGTTTTCACTTGTGCCTGATTTTATGATTTAAAAAATATACCTAATTATAGAATAATAGATTTAATAACAATATAATAATTCATTAACAATAACAATAATTGTTATTATGGTTGTTCAAGCATTTAAAAAAAAAGACGAGGTTTCCATATCTCTTCTTAACTTCTCTTCTTCTTGGAAACACAACTTTCTTCCAACCATTCTTGACTATATCCCAACCATGCTCTTTACTTGGGCTAGATTTTCATGCTTTTTTTTTATTGGTCTGATTATGCAATAATAACAATAATAATAATAATTTGACAGCACTACAACAATTATTTATAACAACAATAACTATTATATAAAGACTAGGTTTCTCTGTTTCATGCAGGCTGGAAATATAGGAATTTCTCTGATCATCATGAGAAATTTTATCTATTCTGTTTCCTTCATGGACCAAGTTACCCTTCCTTAGGCAATCTTGTGACCTCATCCCTATTGTCTGGCGCTCACCAAATGCCACATTTGGAGCTGGTACTCAATGATCCCACTGCCACTCAGACCTCAAGAGCTCAATCTGTCTGCCAGTCCTTCCATTCTTAATCAGCAATTCGTGAGGTCCTTCTCTTGTCCTTTCTTCTCTAAGTCCTACCTAAGCTGTTTTGCCATTCTCCTTCTCTGATGTCACCATATGAGACATCACCATCCACCTCTCAATGTCCCAGCAGCCAGTGATTGTTAATCAATTGTCCAACCAACGAGAATTTTTAAAAATACATTTTTATTGCTATCTTTTGCTTTTTACTTCATGGATTTTTTTTAGTCTCCCTCTTCTTTTTTCTCTCACAGAATATCATCCCATATAACAAAAAATATTTTTAAGGGAGAAAAAAAGAGGAAGAAGAAATAAAAAATCAGCAAAATTGATCAATACAATAAAAAGTATAAATATAAATTACATATATATGTGCAATGTAGCATATCCATGGACCAGCAAGGATTTTAAGCATCTACAATGCATCAGACATTATGTCAGAGCTATGGATACCAACACAACAAATGAGCAGATCCCTCCTGGACTTCTCAGACAACATTAGCATAAACTAATAACACTTCTATATCTTCACTCCATGTTACTTCTTTTAATGATAGCTAGACTGGGATCAGATCAAATTAACTTGGATTCTTTTCCTCTGCATCTCCAGAAATGGTTCTTTTGTGCTCCATGAACCAGAAGAGGAAGGGGAAGATCAGATAAATATGTAGTGGCATAAAATGAAACCCTGATCAACAATCATCATTTAAGAGTCACCAACTTAAGCACTGTATTCAATTCCCCATTTCCATGTATTACAATGGCTATTCTCCCATGCCTAAATTGCTCTCCCTCTTCACCTCTAATTATTATTATTAATTTTTAAAAAGACTTTCACACAGGCTAGAAACACAGATGTTACTCTGATCAGCATAGGTACTCTTAGAATCCCTAAATTCCAGGGACATTTAGGTGGCCAGTAAATAGAGAGCCAGGCCTGAAGATAGGAGATCCTAGATTCAAATTTGGCCTCAGATACTTTCTAGCTATGTGACCCTAAAAAGTCATTTAACCCTAATTACCTAGCTCCTTACCTCTCTTCTGAGGTATTAGAACCTTAGAACCAATGCTTAGTATCAATTCTAAGACAGGAAGGTGTGGGTTAAAAAAAAGGAATCCCTAGCTTTCTTCAAGACAGTTCCAACATCAAAAGGCTTTTCTTAGTTCTTCCAGATTATTGCCTTTCCTTCTAAGGTTACCTTCTATCTTTTTTTAGGCTTATTTATGTACAAATTGTCTCTCTCATTTCAAATGCAAGCTCCTTGCAAGCAGGGACTTTTTTTGCTTTTTGACTATATCTTCCACACTTAGCAGAATACCTGGCATATAAAAGCATATATATGTATATATATATATATATATATATATATATGTATGTATATATATAGCATATAATAAATGCTCACTATTTGTTATTTGGTTGACTTTCTTTTCTTTTTTTTATTTGAAAAATTTCATTTAGTTAATTAATTAATTTAGAATATTTTCCCATGGTTACATGATTCATGTTCTTTCCCTCCCCTCCTCTAACCCCCTCTCCCATAGCCAATGAGCAATTCCACTGGGTTTTTACATGTATCATTGATCAAGACCAATTTTCATATTATTAATATTTGCATTAGAGTGATAATTTAGAGTCTACATCCCCAAATGTATCCCCCATCAACCCATGTGATCAAGAAATTGATTTTCTTCAGTGTTTCTGCTCCCACAGTTCTTTCTCTGGATGTGGAGAGCATTTTTTCTCATAACTCCCTCAGGATTGCATTGCTGCTAGTAGAGAAGTCCATTATGTTTAATTGTGCCACAGTGTATCAGTCTCTGTGTATAAGGTTCTCCTGGTTCTGCTTCTTTCACTCTGCATCAATTCCTGGAGGTCATTCCAGTTCACATGGAATTCCTCCAGTTCACATGGAATTCCTCCAGTTCATTATTCCTTTCAGCACAATAGTATTCCATCACCAACAAATACCACAATTTTTTCAGCCATTCCCCAATCAAAGGGTATCCCCTCATTTTTCTAATTTTTTTTGCCACCACAAAGAGTGCAGCTATAAATATTTTTGTACATTGACTTTCTTTTCTAAGGGACAGATACATTTGGTAGATTGTTCGGAGACTAACTATAACAGAATTCTTTAAAAGGACCTTAGGGATCATCCAGCCCAACACTTCACATTTTACAAATGAAGAAATTAAGGTCCAAAGAAGTGACTTCTCCAAGATTAATCAGATAGTTATTGGCAGATCAAGGGCATCCAGTCCAGGTTTCCTGGCTTTCCAAGTGTTTGAAGAAGGCTTAATGCATTGCTTATAAGTAGAACCCAGGCAGCCCCTGTAGAAGTATCTTCTAGATTATATGGCAGTGCTTGTTTGGGATTAGTGAACTAGAAGAGAGTCCCTTTAAATATTTTTGCTTGGATGATTGGAATGAAATCTATTCCAGGGATGGTACTTTTATAGAAGACAGAACCCTCTGAGGCTTGTACACTTTAAGGTCAGCGCTGGAACCCAAGCAACCCTGGGGCCTCCCTAAGGGAAAGGGTCATTTGGTTTTCTGGATCAAATGGTCTAGAAGATGGAGGATGAATAAAAGGCTTGGAGTCAAGAGGAAACGAATGCCACTCTGTTTTGGATTTCAGAGTCCTTAAGGTAAAGCCAACATCACTCCTCCATCTAAATCCCTAAAGCAATAAATAGAGCGCTTAGTAAACTAGAGTCTTAACATCAATAACTATTGTTGCTGAAGATGGTGATCCAGCCAAGAGATGGCACATATGCCAAAGCTAAGCCCATCCTCAGCCCTTGAGCTGTCTGCAACGGCGGCTCCTGCTGCCATGAGTAACCACACTTTAACCCTTTCTTCTTGAGAGATGGTGGGAACCCACTGGGGCTGCTTTCGAGTCATGCTCCTTGTCCTAATTTCCCAGCAATTAGTAACCCAAGGTTTAAAAACTGCTGACTTCTGACATAGATCCTTCCCTTCTTTTGAGAAGCATAGATTTTATTACATTATCTTTGTAGCACCTCTGGGCAGGATGAAGGTTTTTATTATATATACATTATAGATGTGAAAATGGAAGCATTAAGAGATTAAACAACATAGCCTGAAGTCATACAGAGAGTGGGGGAAAGATCAATGGAGCATTCCTATCTTCTGTTATCCAGGTCAGAGAAGATGCCTGGCAGAGAGAAGAGAGTGCCGGACTGGGAATCAGGAAGACCTAAGTGGACTCTGACAAATAACTTAAACTTAACCTCAGTATACTCATCTATACCATGGGGATAATATTACAAATGAGATTATATATGTTAACTGCTATATATGTCAGTTACTATTACTACTATTTATGCCACATTATACTCTGGCAAGTTCCTGTAGATAAAAATCTGGAATGCTACCAAATAGTCTGAAAAACAGGCTGAATATAGATTTTTTAGTTAGATATAGGGGAAAACCCAAAGAAAGTACTGGAAAAAGTACCCCTTCTCCCTTCATCTAACTTCAGGCAAGTGACACTTAATACTGCTTACCTAAATCAAAACTATTAATCAATTTAGGATAGGGGGAAGAAGGAAGGGAATAAGCATTTATTAAGCGTTTACCATGTGCTAAGAATGTTGTAAATATTATCTCATTTGATCCTCACACCAACCTCATAAGACAGGCATTTGTATTGTCTCCATTTTATAATTCAGGTAACTAAGATAGGAAAAAGGTAATAAGTGATTTATCTAGGGTCATATAACTATTATGTATCTGAGGCTGAATTTGAATTTACCTCTGATAGAATTCCCTGAGAACACCATCAGTGTATTTACTTTTACTTTTCTTTGTGCCTCTAGTGCTCAGTGCCTAGCATATCAGATATGTTTGAGTTTTTTTGAAGGAACTTACAAAGGCTTCCTTAAAAAACGAACTCAGACCTCAAAGTACATACATTCTCCTAGAGTCCTGATGGCAAACCTATGACACACGTGTCAGCACTGAAAGCGTAGCCATTTTTGATGATACGTGGTTGCATGTAGAGAAGTATGTTATTTAAACTATAAATATCGCGAAATTATGTTTTTTTCTTGAAGTGACACACCACCTGAGTCATGCTTGGTTTTCTGGTGAATTTTGACACACCAAGCTCAGAAGGTTGCCCATCACTGTCCTAGAGGATCTTACATTCTTCAGAAATGTAGTTGACCAAGAAGGCTTCAAACTGAATCATGCTTAAATCCTTTTTCCATTCCACCATGATACCTGGACAAGAGAAAAAATGTTTGTTTTGCCATTCTCTGCATAAAGGCTTTCCAGATCCTTGAAGATGGGTCCTAAATCTATCCTTGACTTTCTTTTGAATGAATGAATAATAAAAAGTATTTATTTAGGCTTAAAATTACCATGTACAAAGCACTGTGCTAACAGCTGGGGATACATTTAGAAAAGTAAGACAATTCTTGCCTCCTGGGAAGCTCACATTTTAATGGGGATGTAGATATAACATCTATAGACTTTTTTAGCTGCAAATCAGAAGGAAAGGTCCTATGGGCCATAGGGTACAGCAGCAAAGCGGTTGGGAATGGACCTTCTTTAATGCTATTGCCACTGATAAAATCATTGAAATTTCAGATTTTGTACAATTTGCCAGGGCCAAGGACTTTGGTGGCAAGGATGTTCTTTTCTGGCTCTTCAGTAGCTATAACTGAAGTACCTGTAGGAGCTGTTGCCAGGCTTCATCTCCACAAGGGACAGGAGTTGCTTCCCAGGATGCTACTGCTGACATTGGGCTGGAAGGGTTGCTATTTCAAAACCTCTGGGGTTCAGGGATCCTATTATATATCTCCATCAGGATCTTAGGGGAGATAGTTGTCAGTGCCATAGTGGTGGTGTGATTCCCCTGGCACACAGGCTCCTCAGGGTGCCCTGCATCTTCAGCTAATATGGCTCACCTGTCTTGCTTGTGGTGGTTGATATTTCTACATCAAATAATCCTCATTGCCTAGCCTTTCATTCCAACTCTGTGAGGGCTAGGCCATTATCTTATTCAGTTGTATGTATATAATTCAGAGCCCCTTATCCCCTTAGGAAAAAACAAATTGATTAAAAATGCATATTGACTGGTTCATAATATTTTATTTTAAAAAATTTTATTTTGAATATTTAACCCTAGTTACATATTTCATGTTCTTTCCCTCTCCCTCAAGCCCCCCTAACCTCCCTTAGCTGACGCACAATTCCACTGGTTTTACATGTATCATTGATCAAGACCTAATTCCATATTATTGATAGTTGGACTAGAGTTATTGTTTAGTGTCTTCATCCCCAATAATATCCCCATCAACCCATGTGTTCAAGCAGTTGTTTTTCTTTTGTTTCTTCTCCCACAGTTCTTCCTCTGAATGTGGCTAGTTTTCTTTCTCATAAGTCCCTCAGCCTTGCTCTGGATCCTTGCATTGCTGCTAGTAGAGAAGTCCATTATGTTCGATTGTGCCACAGTGTATCAGTCTCTGTGTACAATGTTCTTCTGGCTCTGTTCCTTTCACTCTGCATCAACTCCTGGAGGTCATTCCAGTTCACATGGAATTCCTCCAGTTCTTTATTCCTTTGAGCACAATAGTATTCCATTACCAATAGACACCACAATTTGTTCAACCATTCCCCAATTGAAGGACATTCTCTCATTTTCCAATTTTTTGCCACCACAAAGAGCGCAGCTATAAATATTTTTGTACAAGTCTTTTTCCTTATTATCTCTTTGGGGTATAATCCAAGCAGTGTTATGGCTGGATCAAAAGGCAGATAGTCTTTTAAAGCCCTTTGACTGGATCATAATTTAGTGTCCTCAAAAATCTCAGTGTAGGTTTAAGCTTTCAGAGCCTAAACCTGCATAGATGCTTTGGGGATACCTTGTATATAGTTGAGTGGAAAGTCAAGTAATTTTTAAAATTTAAATCCAGAATGTAAATTTCTGTTTTTAGTTCTGGACTCTTTTTCCACTTTAGTTGTGGGAGATAACACACCATGCCCTAAAAAAAGTGTGTGTGGTGGTTACATTAGTTATGAGACCTACCTGAGAAATGTTAAGGGCAGCTAATGCATTTAGACTCTTCTGACAGTGACAAAGGCCAATGCAGCTATGAAGATAGTTGGAAGATTTTTAAAAAATGAAAATCCTACTTGAAGATGGTTTTCTGTCCATCTCTAAAAGACCACCAGATTTTCACATTTGCAGAGTGACAGAGTTGGGCTGGGCAATTTCTTAAGTTCCCATTCAACATTATATAATTAGAGGATTCTAGTTGTCTATGTCTCTCCAGTATTCCAAACCACTTCGGTTTGATCTGGCAAGCATTTCTTAAGGTCATACTACATCTGTGCAAGGTAGCCTCTGAGGATACAAAGACAATATAACTTGTGTCTCGAAACCAAATCAGAAAAGCTCAAGGGAACTTAGGGATTTAAGATCAAATAAAACAAAATAAATATCAAACAACTACTATGGACATGATATAAAATTTTAGATTTAAGCAGGCTAGAAATAATGCAGGAAGTAACACACTTAAAATTAGTCTTTTTTCCCCCAGGCTTGCCACTAAGTGGATGCATTAGATATCAAGAGAAATATTGGTATCAAAAGGTAATGTCAGTGATCAATATTCTTTAAAAAGATAAGATCCTTCTTTACATGTATAATTATATCAAATTGCCTGCCTTCTGAATGAAGGGAGAGGAAACAGAAGAAGGGGAGAATTTGAAACTCAAAAAATTTTTTAAATGTGAAAAATTATTTTTATACATAATTGGAAAAAAGAATAAAAAAGATAATATTTTAAAAAGCCTGGCAGACTAGAGTTACTGAGCAGAATAAGCAAATAGTCAGATTCTGACATATGAAGAAAAACTGAAAAACTGTAATTTTTAGAGGTGGCTTGAAATATCTAGACAAGAGATGAATCATAGAGTTAGGAGTTAAAAGGATCCCCCCAAAATTACCTGGTTAGTCCTTCTACTTGGTGCACTTTACAGCTAAGACCTCTAAGTCATAGAGTTATTAAGTAGTGACTTGTCCAAGGTCACACTTTAGTAAATGATAGAACCTGGGCTAGAATGTGGGTCTCACCTTCTAGCACCATGATCTCTTCAGTCTATTTCACCTTTGATGGAAACATTTAAGAAGAGCCTGGATGGATCATTTGTCAGGGAATAAAAAATAAAACTGTAGAAGGCCCTTCCCCCGCCATGATCTGACTTCTAACATCTAACTTTAAAAATCATATGATTCAGTGACTTCAAATACTTTAAATCCTTTGCACTATCTATGAGGGACCTGAAACAGTTTTTTAGGGATCTGAAACAGTTTTTAGGCTGCTGGATGTGGTATATTTACTATAATATCTATGGGTACTAATGGTCCAATGAGCAGTCCAAGGGGTATTCATTTAAAAATGTTTGGTTGATTTAAAGAATGGAAGTCATCTCTATATGGAGTTTTTAAAAACTTCTTTTCATTATTGGATAGACACATTACTTTTTACCCTGTTATATAATACCAGAGGGGAAAAAAGAGAATCCTGGCAGTTATCTGAAAAATTCATATTATAACCTCTCTTTCAATGAAATTTTCTGAAATGATAGCACCATTCACTTACTTTGGTAAAACCTCCCTTTCTATACCAATTTCATTATGTTGTCAAGATTTTCCTGACTTTTTTCTTTAATGATTTTTTGGTGCCTAGAATTCCTACTAATTGATGTGAAAAAAAAACTCTAGGATTATTCACCATTTTTAGGGAATCTAGTATTATATTTTAAAAAATTAAGTAGAAATGCCTTTAGCTTCAGATCTTGTTAAAAAAATTTTTTTAAAGACCATTTTAGTAAAAACTTTCTAGTCTTATTAAGTACCATAAAGTTGTTTTCATTGTTCTCTAGCAATGCAACTTGCAATATATTTTTGCCTTCAAATAGTGCATGAATCTTGTTCATGTATTTCTATAAATCTTCCACAAAGGATTTAATCAATGTGCCAGAGGTCTTTCCTCTGGGTCTTTTAATATTTCGTAGATACCAAGGAAATACTTGGACTTGTCCAGGGTTATATAGTTAATTGGTGTAGAGGCAGGATTTGATTCCAGGTCATATGATGATAGATTAAGAGTTGGGTGGGACCTCAAAAACTAAGCCAACCCTTTAATTTTACTGATTTGACTCTATATCCACTGGACCACTTAACTGCCCTTACTATAGTTTTTTTTAAGTTCTTAAAGTTAGTCAGAGAACATTAGAACCAATTTGATTAAAACATTAGAACCATTTGATTCAACACCTTTATTTTACAGATAAGGAAACTGAGCTCTATAAAGGGGAAAATGACTTGCCTAGCATCACACAGTGAATAGGATACCTAGAACTCAGGTGTCCTGATCTTTGTTCTACTCCTCTTTCTATTATCCACACACTGCCTCTAATTCACTTACTTCTCAGTTGCCTCAGGCTCATAAAAGTTGAATGTCCTCCAGGTCACTTTGAGTTAGTGGAGGGTTTACTGTAGGGTAATAATGCTCCTGAACCCTTTCCTCTCTTGCTGCAAAGCTGACACATGCCATAAGATGCTGAGTTTTGTCCTCTCACTCACAGTCCCTGATGGAAGGAGTGCATTGCAGCTTCAGAGCAATGGTTCTGAACTACTCTTTTAAACTTACTCAGGAAATAGGGCAGCAGCCTAATGGTTATGGTTGATGTCATGTTTCTTCCCTTTTCCCATCATTTCATCTGTTCCTTAGTTTTTGTCTCAGTTCCCAAAGGAGCAGGGTCATGGGCAACATATGTTGTGTGAATAATTTATTATTGGAGAGTTTCCCCTACTTCTCATTATTTATCTGTGTAGAAACATATAGCATAATAAAAAAAAAGCAACTTGGAGAGGTTTGAGGACTTTAGCCAATATAATGATAAACCATGAGTCCAGTGGACTAAAGATGAAGCATGTCACTCGCTTCCTGTCAAAGAACTGAATGAATTAAAATTAAGAAAGAGGCATACATTTTGGGGCACGACCAATAGGGGATATATGTGTGTGTGTATGTATATATGTTATATATATAATATAAATATATGTAAATATATATATATAAAACATACCTATATATCATGCATTTTTTGTCAGATCACATGTGTTTATGTAAGGATTTTATTTTTATTTTTTAATGGAGGAGGTAGTAGGGGAAGGACAGATTACAAAAGCATGTAAAAATAAATAGGTTTTTTTCTTAAAAGAAACAAAAAGGCATACATCCCTCTGCAGAATGGTCCCACCTGGTCTCTGAGAAAGCTCAGTCTACTATTGACTAAACATAACCATGGCAACTATGACTTTTCTCACTTAGACTTGATGCTTCCTTAAGAGAACAGTGTGATCATTTTTTATGTATTTGTCTGTGAATGTGTTGGACTTGATTGTGTTTTCTGAGACTCGTGCTGCAGTCAGTAGGAATTTCAGTGAAAAACAAATTCTCTTTACTGCAACATCAGTGCTGAGCAAGAGCATTGGCAAGGGCCAAATGGCACCCTCCCAGTCCTTTTGTTTTGTTTTGTTTTTCAGTTTCACCCATCTCATCTATACTAGCATTTATTTTCCATTTATTTGTTAAAATTTCTGATCAGTGTAAGATTTTTTTTTTTGCAAGCCTCTTGGGAGACTCCAATTTCAGTTCTGGCGCCAGGGTTAGGAGGTGGGCTCCTTGCTTTTCTGTAGGACAGATCCATCAGACAGTAAGCATAGACAGTCCATCATTGATTCTGGACAGCCTCTGTTATCTTAAGTGTTTATACTCTTTACAGAAACCTTAGAGTTTATCTTAAGAAAACAGCAACAAAAAATGAACACACACAAATACAAAAAAAGAAGAAAGAAAAGAGAAAAAACCTCCAAACAAACTCAGACTCTAAATCAAGTTGGAAACATTAGCTGTGCACTATTCATGTCATTATTTGGCTAATATGACATCAGGAGAAGCATAAATAGCCCTGGTAGCTACAGACCTATTGAAGTAATCCAGCTAGAATGACATTACTGTTGTTAATATTTATGACTATTGTCCAAATGGTTTCTTTTATCATTTTCCTCCTCCCTTTTATCCCCATTGAAGACATAGGAAGTACTTTTGTTATTAGTAATTTTGCATTTTTGTGAATATTTTGTTTTTCTTTTAGGCTGCCATTATTACCGTCAGCTTAAATGCAGTGATATCTTAATTGAGCCAGAAAATAATCAAGTACAGAGGAAAGAAAAGTATTTGTAATTGTACACTGTGTTCTGACAGACATGATATGGGGATCATAAGACAAGAGACTCCTGAACAGTTGTTCAAATTAGAAATTGGATTCCATCCTAACTCAAAGACTTGAAATTTAAAGTATAAATTAAGTTAAGAGAAATGAATTAATTGGAAGGGTGGATAACCAGTCCACAATATTATCTTCATAAGATTCAGACTTAAAACAGTTATTATCTTGTCTCACCAGTCTATGAATAAAGACCAAGACTTGAAGGTTATTTCTTGGCACTCCACTTCCAGGAACTCAGCCCTCTCCCTTCTTACTCATACTCTTTCTCAGTATTATCATGGACAGAGTCTTTAATGCAACAGAAATGGCTTTACTGCCTGAGTGAAGACTTATAAAAATATTAATCATATGCAGGTACACAAAATAAAGAAGACAGTTTAGCTTGGCAAATCATACTGAGAGGGGGCAACATGGCATGCCCTTTGTTTGGCATCTGAAGACCTGGGTTTGAGTCCCAGGTTAGAAATTTTCTGGAACCTGTGTGATTTTTGAACAATTCCTTTCAACATCAGTATCCTTATCTGTAAATTGAGGATAATAATGAGAATAAAAACACACTGCCTCTTAGACTTGTTGTATGACATAATGCATGTGAGAGGTGGAAAGATATGGAAAGTGACTATGAACAAGTTATATCTTCTTCAAGGGTGTTAGTTTCTTCATTTCTAAAAATAAGGAAGTTAAGCTAAATCATTGGTATGACTAAAAGATAAAAGTACAGTCTGGGAATCCTGGGGAATCCCATAGACCTTTTCAGTGATTTCATAAGGTCAAAACTATTTTCATAATAATATTAATATATTTTCATTTCTGATATTTCATTTCTAAATACCAATAGATATACCCTTAATAAAAGCATGGAGGTGGAAGGTGAGGTCTTCAATTATTTTTAAGAATGCTGTCGATGTCCTGAATCCTGCCACTTTGCTAAAATTATTAATTATTTCCACTAATTTTTCAGTTGATTTTCTTGGGTTCTATAAGTAGACCATCATATCATCTACAAAGAGTGATAGTTTAGTTTCATCACTGCTTACTTTAATCCCTTTAATTTCTTTTTCTACTCGAATTGCTACAATTAGCATTTCTAGTACAATATTAAATAATAGAAGTGATAATGGGCATCCTTGTTTCACTCCTGATCTTATTGGGAAGGCTCCTAACATTCCCATTGCAGATGATTCTTGCTGATGGTTTTATTTTTTTAAATTTTTTTCTAAACCCTTACCTTCCGTCTTGGAGTCAATACTGTGTATTGGCTCCAAGGTAGAAGAGTGGTAAGGGTAGGAAATGGGGGTCAAGTGACTTGCCCAGGGTCACACAGCTGAGAAGTGTCTGAGACCAGATTTGAACCTAGGACCTCCCATCTCTACGCCTGGCTCTCAATCCACTGAGCTACCCAGCTGCCCCCTCTTGCTGATGGTTTTAAATAAATACTGTATTATTTTGAGGAAAGGCCCTTCTATTCCTATATTTTCTGGTGTTTTAAAAAGGAATGGGTGTTGTATTTTGTCAAAGGCTTTTCTGCATTTATTGAGATAATCATGTAGTTTCTGTTAATTTGGTAATTGATATGGTCAAATATGTGGATGGTTTACCTAATGTTAAACCATCATTGCATTCTTGGTGTAAATCCCACCTGGTCATAGTGGATTATCCTTGTGATGACTTTCTGTAGTCTGTTTGCTGGTATTCTATTTAAGATTTTTGCATCTACATTCATTAAGGAGATTGATCTGTAGTTTTCTTTCTCTCTTTGTGGTCTTCCTGGTTTAGGAATCAGTACCATATTTGTGTCATAAAATGAATTTGGTAAGATAGAGTCCTGAATCCAAAACAGTTTGAGAACAACTGGGTTAGCTGACATCTCAGATGTGTTCCAGAACAAAATTTCTTTGATTCTCTGATAACAATGAAGAGCCACAGTGGCTCTTCTGTGACTCCTGTATTTTTGGATTCTGACAGAGTATGACTAGAGTTCTCCTGGAATAGTGATGTATATGGCAAGGCAGCGAATTCCAAATATATGGGATAATTGGTGCAAAGGAAATTTTTGGTGCCAAAAGTGTGTGTTTTTGAATTATTTTGGTAACTGCCTCAATTCTTTTTTTTATCTTATATAGAAAAAAAGAATCTGTATATACAATCTTACTATTCAAGAGTATCTACACCTGGACAAATTATAAAACAAAAATAAAGTAATATTTTTAGCATTTTTGACATCTTGCATCAAATCACAAAATAAATGGTATTTTTGAGTTATTAACAACCCTTTTCTATGGTTATTTTCACCCATTAAATTGGTATGGAATAAGATTTTGCTTCTGTCTCTTTCTCATGAAATGATTGGTTTATTTTTATTTACTATTATCTAGAAAATGCGAGAAACATTTAGGTCCCTGATAAAATCTATTTGTTTAATATAGCTTCGCTCAGTGTCTTCTTTTGCTTGCTGAAGGTCTTTTAAGAATATTTTTCATAATCCTGAGTCTCTATAACATGGGAAATTGCCTACAGATATGCCCAACCCCTTTCTCTTTTAAAAGAAAAACTTTTAAAAAGATATGACTTAGGCGTTTCCGGGTTAAGATGGCGACAGAGTAAGAAGCAGCTCTTAACCTCTCCTGACCGAAACACACAAAACTCCTCAAGGGGACATAAAAACAAGTCCAGACGAACGGAGGAACCCCACAACAGGGCACAGCGTGGAAGGTACGTGGAATCAAGACATTTCCAGGCTATAAAGGGCTCTCACTAAATCCCGGGCTGAGCAACCACCCCACCCCCACCCCCTCCACACACAAAATCTAGAGCTCTGAAGCCAGCTAAAAAGAAATAGAGCAAGTTTGGGGCACCCATCGAGTGATTGGCAGCTCCAGGGCCTGTTCCTGAGAGCAGCAAGATTTAGGACCCCAATAAGCCAGAGAACGCAAGCGAAATCTGAGCGCGAGGACAGAGAGTGGACGCCCAGCACAGAGCGCACAGGCACTGGCGGAGGCATGGGTGGAGGCAGACACAGCCAGGAACTAAAGCTCTGAAAACCTGAGTGGGGAACCAGTGCAGACGGGTATACGACTGTGGAAGCAGCGCCCTGAGACTTGTAAAGGAACCTCATGCAGAGGATCAAGCAAGGGGGTCCACTAGGAGGCTTGACCTTGGAAAAAACCAGAACTCAGACCTCAGGTACCAATAGACCGCGGACAGACACTGAGCGCGAGGATAAACCTGAGAAGCTGCTGGGCTAATGATGGCTACCCAACCTCAGGAAACTCATAAGAGAAAGAATAACAACAAGAAAAAGAAGCCCTTAACACTCGACAACTTTTACACAGAGAAAATCCAGACAACCGAGCAAACAGGGGAGGAGAACAAACAAGCATCCGGACCCTCCTCAAATAAGGAAAACTCCTCACAAGCTATGGAAGAGTTCAAAACTGAGATTTTGAGGAAAATGGAAGAGATCTGGCAAGAAAATAACTGTTTAAAAGGTAAAATCTTGCAATTGAACACCAGAAATGACCAGATTGAAAAGGAATTCCAGAAGATTATGGCCGAAAACCGAAAGATTATAGCCGAAAATCAATCCCTAAAGGCTAGAATCGAACAATTGAAAGCTAATGATCTCTCATGACAACAAGAACAAATAAAACAAAGTCAAAAGACTGAAAAAATAGAAGGAAACATGAAATATCTCAATGAGAGAGTGACAGACCAAGAAAACCGGTCTAGAAGAGACAATTTCAGAATAATTGGTCTTCCAGAAAAACCAGAAATTAATAGAAATCTGGACTCCATACTAAAAGAAATTATTCAGCAAAATTGCCCTGAAGTCCTACAACAAGAGGGCAATATAGACATCGAAAGGATTCATAGAACACCCACTACATTCGACCCAGAGAAGAAATCGGTTAGAAATATTATTGCCAAATTCAAAAGCTTTCAAGCAAAAGAAAAAATCTTACAAGAAGCCAGAAAGAGACAATTCAAATATCAAGGAGCACCAATCAGGATCACACAGGATCTGGCAGCCTCCACGCTAAAAGACCGTAAGGCTTGGAATACGATACTCAGAAAGGCAAGAGAGCTGGGCCTGCAACCACAGATCAACTACCCATCAAAATTGACTATATATTTCCAGGGGAAAGTATGGGCATTCAACAAAATTGAAGAATTCCAGGTATTTTCACAGAAAAGACCAGGGCTAAATGGAAAGTTTGA
>NC_058132.1:142474086-142553008 GCF_016433145.1 Gracilinanus agilis
CAAAGAGATCATAGATAAACAGACTTGTATGAAAATATTTATAGCTGCGCTTTTTGTGGTGGCAACAAATTGGAAAAGGAGGGTATGTCCTTCAATTGGGGAATGGCTGAACAAACTGTGGTATATGCGGGTGATGGAATACTATTGTGCTAAAAGGAATAATAAACTGGAGAAGTTCCAGGCGAACTGGAGAGACCTCCGGGAACTGATGCAGAGCGAAAGGAGCAGAGCCAGAAGAACATTGTACACAGAGACTGATATACTATGGTAAAATTGAATGTAATGGACCTCTGTACCAGCAGCAATACAATGACCCAGGACAATTCCGAGGGATTTATGGTAAAGAATGCTACCCACATTCAGAGGAAGGACTGCAGGAGAGGAAACATATAAGAAAAACAACTGCTTGAACGCATGGGTCCGGGTGGACGTGATTGAGGGTGTGGACTCGAAACTACCACACCAATGCAACTACCAACAATTTGGAAATTGGTCTTGATCAAGGACACATGACAAAACTAGTGGAAATGCGCATCGGCCATGGGTGGGGGGAGCGCGGGGGGTGGGGGGGTGAAGGGGATAAGAGGAGTATGAATCAGGCAACCATGTTAAAAACGTATATTAATAAATGTTAAAAAAAATTTCAAAGGGGACTAAAAATTAAAACACAAGTTGAGAAACAAAGCTATTATAACCTAATTTTTTCTAATGGTGCAATTTTAAGAAAGATAGATAAGAATAGACTCCACATATGGGTGGATATATATGAGCAACATTAGTTTTAAAAGCCTTACCCTTTGTATAATTTTTTTTTGTCTATTAAAGTTTGGGAGTCAATATTTTCTGAAAAAAAAAGATATGACTTAAACTTGTTAATCATTTTTTTAATTTTAAAATTATAATCTATAAACTAGTATTTACCTTATATCTTGTTTCTAAAGATTTATTGATATATATGCCACTGCCTTGGTTATAGGTATCTGTTATTTAGGTGTATTTTCTTTATACAAAGTTGATCTATAAGGAGCTAGAATAAGTAAATAAAGGGGAGGGGGGAGAATGGGAAGATGGCTGATTTAGAAAAGGATTTATTTATATTTGGTCTCTGGTGTGCATTTAAAGAGATTCATATTACAGAAATATTAAACACAGTGTTTTTGAATGCAAATATTGTAAAATTGTCATATACCTGCACAGGGATGGTTGTAGTAATAGCCTTTATAAATCTATAAAGCAATTTAATATATTCCACAATCTCCTCTAAACTACCTTCCTGTTTAAAAAAAACTTTAAGCAAAACTAGTTAATAGAGGATACTTCCAATTTAATGTTACTTTGCTAAATCAGACATTTTAATTTACGTCACTTTTCACTTTGGAGTTAGGTTGTTCTTTGCTTTTATCTAGCTAAACATTAGTTATGAATAATAGTTGACTGTTTTCTTCCTATGTTTCCCTCTGGTATTTGTAGTGGAATCTTTAAATAGATCAAATTTTAATTCACATGAGTAATGCCAGCCAAACATTTATTATATGTCAGGCATTGTTCTAAGCACTTGGGATACCAAAAGAAGCAAAAGACAGTCCTTGCCCTAAAGGAGCTCATTATCTAATGGGAGAGACAACAAGCAAACAAATATATACAATCAAACCATATATACAAACTAAATAGGAAATAATTAAAAGGAAGGTATTAGAATTAAGAGGGGTTGGGGAAGGCTTCCTATAGAAGAAAGGATTTTAGTTGAGGCTTAAATGAAGTCAAACCTAGAAGTAAGGAGAAGGACTAAGGAAATTTATAATCATTAATAAGCCACCATCTTTATTTAAGTCATACTCCTTTGATCCAACATGACAAAAATCAATATTATGGGCACAGTTTTGGCTTGGTATATGTGGCAGACAGCAAATGCTAAGGTCTGCCCAAGTTTTCCTAAATCTCAATACCCAGTGTCTCTGTTTCTTTTCTTTCATTCTTTTCAATCACTCTACCCACAGAGTCATAGAAAGTTAGAACTTGAAGGGTCCTTAGAGCCCAGTCAATTCAACCTCTTTCATTTTTCAGAAGAAGAAATTAAGGCCCAGGGAGACTGTGATTTGCCAGAGGTTACAACCTAACAAATGACAGACACAAACTCAAGTTCTTTGATGCCCAGTCCACTACTGCTATAGTAATTTGACTTCACCACAATAATATCAATAACAATAACACATCATACCATAATGGTGAGTGATTGAGAATGGCAAAGGCAAATGTCTTTGATTTTTAGTTCTAAGAAAACATCACAGAATTATCCATATTCCTTTCCTGGATTATTTATCTAACCACTATGTTAAACAGAGCTTTTTAAAAAAGGAACAGCCATGAAACTGTTTAGAGGAAGAAATAAAAATTTAAAGACTAAATAAATATGACAAAGTATTCCATTTATTATTTATCCTAGTGATAGCATATTTTGGCATGCTTCTCTGACCCTTAGAGTATAACAAAACTTATTTAAAAACCATTTTGACTTGAACCTCTGCCCTTTCAGGCATATGTGGTATCTGATAGCACTTCCACAAAATAGGTTATTTAAAGACGTAAAAATATGTATTTTATGACTTATTAGACCAAAGAGTTTAGTTTTTAGGTCATAATCCCATTTTTGGTTACCATGAAATCTTCTTGACAACATAGTTGCCCTTTATTAAAACTGGGGTTATGTCACACCTACATCAATAGCATCATAATCAGTAGCATAAACCTTAAGAATGGACAAATGTTTGTCAAGCATATGTTGTTTTAAAATAAAAGACTGATGGTTTAATCCAGACAACTTTTTGACTGTGAGAGTCCTTCTTCTGGTAGAAAACTTGTCAATCTGCAGAGGCCATACCTACTTTTTGACTATGTGGAAATAGACCATCAGATTTTTGCCCACGATTTTGAATAACAAGGAAGCCAAGAAAAATGTTGTGCTTATATTTTGTCATAGTTGATATTTTTGATGATGACATTCCTTCTCATGGTACAGAGCACAAGTTAAGCTCATCTGTTTCTCTTGTTCAATTCTCATTCATGTCATCCTATATGGTCAGGTGGTCCACCCAGAGAGTTTGGTCCTTATCCCTTTGTGGTTTTAGTTTAGTAGAATAGAAGATAGTTCTGTGTTGTATCAGTGTGAAAGGAGTCAGGATGATCCCTATGTTGCCTTGGGTGAGTCACATATCCTTTTAACCTCAAGCAAGACCCTTGGACATAACTAAATAATCATTAATATGTTATAATGAGAGAGAGTGAGAGAAGAAGGGAAGAAAAAGAGAGAGAGAATATGTCATTCTTTTAGCTAATAAATAATAATATGCTTGATGCAGGAGAGGAAAGGAAAGGGAATATGCATTATTTATGTGTCAAACACTTTGTTAAGTGCTTTACAAATATTATCTCTTTTGAACTTTATGACAAACTTGGGTGATAGGTACCATTTTATTCTCATTTTACAGATGAGGAAACTAAGGAAGGTAGAAATTAAATGACTTGCCTAGGGCCACACAGCCATGTCCAAAAAAGTTCCTCCATAACTTCATACACAGTTGTTTAATATACTGCTTACTTTTTATTCATCTGTTGCTATATTTGGAATTGATATCTTGCCTTTGCTTTTTGTCTGGATCTCCCATATATTGAGTTCAGATCAAATTGTCTAGTTTAAAAACCAATAAACATTAACTTAGAATATGCAAATGTTTCCATGCTTCAAAATATTGAGAAGAAAGGGCTGAATAAAGTCCATGGAACTGGAAAATGAATGTGTGTGTGTGCGTGTGTGCAATCTAAGCTGTTGTACCAAATGTAAAAATAACCTTGTTATTTTGCACTAATTCTGTAGTTGTTCTAGGGTACTGTTTTATTAGAAACTTCTTTATCATTTTGCATGTTTTTCCAAAGTTTACATGCCACATATTTTCCCTTCTCCCAAGAGACTTATATATTCTGTTTATAATGTCAGTGGAAAAATTGCTTTCTAGACTGTGGATATTCAGCTGTTCCATGAAGTAGGGCACATGTGAATGGACGGTACTTAAGCGTTCCAAACAAGTTGCCTTATGGCTTTTCTTCATTCTTTTGGTATAATGTTCCATAATTGATTGACATTTTAGATCCTTGACTTCATTCTAGCTGGTAATAATAAGACTAAATAGAAAAAAACAAGGGAAAGGGAGCAAAGAAATCACAGATCTTGTCATAGGAAGTAGCCTATTTAATTTAACTTCTATTTGAATAGGAGTTTTGTCTTATAGCATCCCTCATAAATGAATATTCAGTCCATACCAGCAGATCTCCCGTGAATGAACTTTTGGTTATCTCCAGTTGCCAGGAGTCAGATCCATCAAACCTAATGTAATTCTGTTTCTCTGAAAATTTCTCCAGTTATTCTTAATTTTCTCCTTTTGGGGTTAAATAGTTATTTCTTATATCAATTATTGAAATCTTTGAAGATGTGCCTTTGGTATTCCATGTGACATTTCCCACTCCTCAATTTTCTTCTTCAGATTAAACATCCCAGTTCCTTCAGTAAGCCTTCTTTTTGACATAGTCTCCAGTCCCTTTTACCTTCCTGATAACCTTTTGCATGCTGATCAAAGTCCTCCCTAAAAAATCAATTCCCAGAATTGAACATGATACCACAGAGGTTTGGACCAGTGCAGAGTATACTGTCCATAGGTCCATTCTTCATTCTAGACACTGAAAATTTCTTAATGAAACTAAGATTAGCTTTTTTTTTGGTTCATCAAATCACTTTGAAATGGCTAACAAGGGATGCTAAAGTGTAAAGAATCAGAGAAAGGAAATGCCTTTGTAAAATTGCTAGTAAATCCTAATGCCTGTATAGAGATGCTCATATTCTAGAAGTATTCCATAGCCTCATTGCTTGACTTCTGCTCTGTGCTCACCTAGTTCTTGATTCTAGTCTGAGAAAGCAGAAATCAAGATGTCTAGTAGCTTTATTTCATCCACTAGACTAATAAGCTTCTGTGAAGGCAGATTTGACTATACCTCACTATTCTGCATTTTGCTTTGTATAGCTGCTTAACAAATATTTGTTGAATGAAAAATGTGAATATAATATACCTAATTGCTATGGTTTCTCTGGTTTTATTTGTGAGGGCAGTGTAACTTTGGTGCAAAATAGGGAGGGTCAGAATGTTGTTAATTGGGTATGTTTTCCATGAACAGAATGCTTGTTTGCTAATTATTTCTGAGGGAACTTTATTTTATCAGAGATCTAATTTCAATAAAAGTTTTGATTTCTACTAGGAATAATATAACTAAGCACTAAAAAACCCCAACTCAATTATTTTTTCCTTTGAAATTCAAATAGAAGCATGGAATTCCAGCTTTTAATGTAAATGATTCCTTGATGGAATATGAACTGATTTTTTTGGTCTTTATTTCAGAATTTTTTACAAACAACTTGTAAAGGACAAACCATAGGTTTGCAGGATCATGAGTGAAGAGCTGGAAGGAATATTAGAGGATATCTAATACAACACTTTCATTTAACATGGCACAAGAGTGGGCAAGATATTAGTATAATAATTAGTAAAATTAAGTAGAAGTGGTAGAATTTGAACCCTTATCCTCTGACTCTAAATAATATTCTCTTTCCACCATTCTGTCTTGCCCCTCAAGGATTACCCATTCAGAATCTCAGAGGCTCTTTTAGTTACTTGATAGTCCTTGATTTCAGAGCATTCTTCCTGACAACCCCTCAAAGTACCCTGAGTAGTATTCTCTGGCTTTTAGCCTATAGTGCTTCCTTAGAGGGAGAAGGGCATTTGGGAGGCTCAATGAATAGAGTTCCTGGCCTGTAGTCAGGAAGACTTGAGATCAAATTTGACCTCAGACACTTAGTAACTGTGTGATCCTAAACATCATCCTTTTTTGCCTGTTTCTTCATCTATAAAATAAACTAGAGAAGGAAAAGGCAAACCATTCCACTATCTTTGCTAGCCTCAAAAGGTTTTACAGAGAATCAGATGCAGCTGATAATGACTAAATAACAGTCTCCACAGAAAATAGGGTATTTCTAGGAGCTTTAAACTGTTCAAAAATGCTCTCTGTGACTCTGCCCTGAAAGTCTTCCCATTGGCATAGTTATAGACTGAGATGGGATATTGAGCATCATTTATTCCAGCCTCCTCAGTTCCCAGATGAGGAAACTTGCTTCAAGGTTACCCGTGCAATAAGGGGTAGAACCAGGATTTAAACTCCAGGTCTGTGATCTCTCTGCTTCTTCCCCACATGGCTTTAGACTGTAGAGGGTGTCTTATGCTTATGGCAGCCTTAGCCTGCACACAAGCGGCAGACACTCTTAGGATCTCTAATGCCACTCCTGAATTTTCAGTGTAGGCCAGCCCATGTGGCCTGAAAGGAGCTGGTTGGAAATGCCTGCTTTTAGCCTCTCTGAGGTCAGAATGCCCATCATGGCTTCTGGCTTATGGATAGATGCTGCAGGAATACAGACTATTGACTGTTGTAGCAAATAATTCTCCTCACTGACCAATTATAGCCATATTAATTCAGCCCACTTTCTTTTATGAGGAGGGGGCTGGAAAACAAGGAAGGATAGGAAGAAATGGTCATGCTGCTTGGAACCCATAGGCCTTCCAGGAAAGTCTCTTTGCAAAGAGAGTCAGAGGTCTAGAGAGACAGACACACAGTCAGGGAGATGGAGACACAGACACACAGATAGGGAGACAGACACACAGACAGGGAGATGGAGACACAGACACACAGACTAGGACACAGACACACAGACAGGGAGACAGACACAGAGACACAAGGACACAGACACAGATAGGGAGACAGACACACAGACAGGGAGACAGACAGACAGACAAGGAGATGGAAACACAGACACACAGATAGGGAGACAGGGACACAAAGACCCAAGGATACACATTGATACAAGGACACACAGACGCAGGACACAGACAGGGAGACAAAGACAGACACACAGACAGGGAGACAGACACACAGACAGGGAGACAGACAGACAGAGAGAATGTGTGTGTGGCCACAGGAAGAGAAGGCCACGCCACATGGAACCCGCAGGCCCTTCAGGAAAGCCCCTTTGCAGCCTGTGGGGGGGGAGTGAGGGGGTGAGGGGGGGCATGACCTCAGTGAGCGGGGTCCCTCTGCAGGGGCGTGGCCAGAGTGCCCGCCCCCTCCCCTCCCCACATGTGGGACACTGACTGGGCTCCCAGAACCCTGAGCCCCAGGGCCAGCAGCAGGAGGCGCCACGTGGTCAGGCTTCCAACCCTGGAGGAAGTGCTGAGAGGGATGGTCGGAGGGGAGGGCAGGGCCTCTGACCCCTGCTCTGGCTATGTGTGTGGGAGAAACACATCCTGAGGTCACATAGCCCACGCCAGGAAGATGGAGATGCCACAGAGGAAGACCCAGAAGGCAACTGACATCCGCCTTAGGCTGACACCGATCCCTTTTTTGAGGCAAAAGCATCAATCAAACCAGCGAAAATGCCAGGCCTCCCACACCCCCTTCTGTGTGGGTGAGTGTCTTTGGGAGCAGGCTCAGGGGCCCTGTGGCCACTGGCTCCCCCTTATCTTAGGGGCACCCTCCCTTGCATTCATTCTGTTGCTCCCTTGTCCTTCCCCTCATACCTCCTGGGACATGAGCCCAGGAGCCCCCACTGAGCCCCTGAGTAACCCTGGCTAATGTGTTGCTCACAGCCTCCTTGGTCATGGCCTGGGGAGCTGGCCCTGGTCAGACTTTTGGGGATCCAGCTGTGGGTGCCCTTTAATGGCACCTCAGCCCGTTCTGAGCTGCCAAAGGTTGTGGGAATAGGGGCTAGAATGAGGTGGCCTGGTCCCCTTGGAATAAAGGGATGCTCCAGTGTCAAAAACTTTGAAATACAGAATTAATCCATGGATTACTCAAAATAGGACATGGAATCCTACTCTAAATGACAGAGGATTTCTGCTTCCCCCCAATTAAATTAAAAACACCTTTTTTGGGGAGGGTTGTCATCAGTTTATATTTTTCTCTGTAAAACTTATTGTCACGCAAAATACACTTCCACATGGGTCATCATTGTAAGAGCACCCTCATACATAGCCAAGACCCCAAAATAAAACCATAAAAACACCCATGTGGAAGACGACTCCAACAGTTCTTTCTCTGGAGGAGGATAGCACCCCCCACGATGAGTCCTTCAGGATTGTCCCAGATCCCTGGGTCGCTGAGAGGAGCCAAGTTTTCACAGTTGATCGTTGTACAATATCGCCAACAAACATCTTTTAAAGGTTCCTGCCCTGTTTAAAGTGCTGTGTTCTGTCCACTGTCTGGCTAATGGCACCCTTGGCACAATCTCAAAAAAGAGGGGTAGTGATGACTCCTTGTTTTTGGTAGAAGGGCCCTTTTTCTTGGAAAAGACTTTGTGGGGATCAGAATTTTAGTGCTGGTAGAGACGTTGGTGGCCCGTATCAGAGCCAGAACGTGCTGTGCTCCTTATCACAAGGATGGTTATCTAGCCTCTGCTTGTGGATTTTCCTAGTGAGGAAGAGGAACCAAAGGCCTCCCATTCCACTTGTGGGGAGGTCCAAATTGATAGTAATAATTTATTATCTTACTCCTTAAGATCACTCTAATTTAATGACAGGCATTATGTCTCTCATGCCTTCTCTTCTGCAGGCCAAATGACCAGAGTTCCTTCAGCTGATCCTTCAGCCTTACCCTTCACATGACTGCCAAAGGGCCATGTTGCTGACCGGCTCACTAGACTCCCTTGGCTCCCTATTTCCCCAGGACTTGGCTCCCTATTTCCCCAGGACTCTATACAAATAGGCAGCACAGTTTGGTGGGTGGGAGCCGGCGTTACACAAAAGAAGATTTGAATTCAGGCCATAGCTGATAGGCATAGGCTGCATCATCTCAGTGAATGTTTCTCTGCTCCAGGCGTCTCTCCAGATTACAGTTTGTTGCGAAGGTGCCAACCCATACTGGTAGAGGTAACTTCCTCATTTGGGAGTTCTCTATTAGAATGATAATAATAACAAATATATTCTGCTTATTATGCATCAGACACTCTGCTCAACACTTGATAAATATCTCATTTGAGTTTTACTCTGGGAGGCAGATCCCATGATCATCCCCATTTTACAGATGATGAATTTGAGACCCGAGGATTATGTGACTTGCTCAGGGTCCCTAGCTAAGAAGTGTCTGGGACAGGATTTGAATTTGGCTCTTCCTGACTCCAGGCCAGGAGGCTTATCCATTGTACCACCTTTTCCCCTTCAATAGAATGTGAGCTCCTTCAGGGTAGAGATTGTTTCATTTTGTCTCTGTGTTCTTAGGGCTTAGCACAGTGCCTGACACATAATAAGTGCTCTGTCCTTGCGTGCTGATTAAGTAATCTGGAGGTCCTTCACCATCCTGCTTGCTTTAATTCCAGTCTTAGGATTTATCCTTCAATACTGAAGCCCTCGTTGTGCTTTGCTCTTCTATGTATGTTAATAATATCTCCTTCCTGCATGCTATATCATATTCTGTTTACATGGGAGTCTGGTTACAGGTTTCTAGAGGTTTCTAGCTTAGAGGGGAGAATTCTTACGGGAGAGGGTGAAATGACTGGAACATAAACATTGCCTGATAATATTTGAAGAGTTGTTATGAAGAAGAAAGATGTTACTTGTGTCTCTGTATAGAGCAGAACCAAGACTTACAGGAAGAATGAAAGGGATCATGCTTTGGCTTAATAAAAGGGACAACTTCTGAAAACTTGGAACGATCTTGAAAAAGTTGAAAAACTTGGGAAGTATGGGGAGGTAAAGAGTTCCTTGACCCTAGGAGTGCTCAAAGAGAAGCCAGACTTGTCAGGGACAGTGCAGAGAAAATTTGTCCTTGGGACCCATGAGTTGGACTGGATACTGTCTTTTTAACTTCTGCTTTAAAAATATGAACTTAAAGATGAAAAAAAGTATATTTCCTTATACAGCAGAGCACAAAAAGGTGATTGTATATAAAATGGTGAATTCATCTTGGTTTGATTTTTAAAAAAGACTCCAATACATTCAACACATTACTTTCAAAACTGTCCTCTTTATCTCTGCTTCCTTTTGTCCTCTTCAACATATTTCAAAAAGTGATAATGTCCTTTTTTTGGAGGGGGAGCTAAGGAGTGGGAGAATCACTTTTACTAACCCCCCACTTCTTTCCAGTTAACAGAGAAGAAAGGAAAAAGACCTTATAACAAATAAACAAGTAAGCCAAATGAATCCATGTGGTTGTCCATGTCTAAAAATGTATGTCTGTACTTAATCACTTCTCTATCAGGAGGTGAGTAACCTGCTTCATTATAGGTCTCCTGGAGATATGGTTTGCCAGTAATTTGATTAGAATTCTTGTATTTCAAAAATTGTTTATGATGTTGCCCATGTATAACTTTTTCTCTTGGTTCTACTCCCTCTGCTTTAGTTCATGATATCCATGATTCCTCTGAAATCATCTTTCTTTATTTCTTCTGGTACAGTGACTAAATAAATGACTTCTGAGAACCTTCCCAGTTCTAAGATTATACAATTAAATTAGCCTTGATAATGTTACTCTGTTATTTTGTTTTAGTGTTTTTTATACCTTTGTGCCAGGATCTGCTTAAAACATTTCATCCTTGAATTTTTTTTACTGTAATTTGACATGATTATTTAATCCAATAGATCCACCAAAAATATGATAAACTCTTGGAGCTGGAAGGAAACTTGCAGATCACCTAGTGTAACACTACTTCCCTTTACAGACAGGGAAACTGAAGCCTAGTCAGGACTAAGCTTAGTACCCAGGTCTCCTCACTCCTGATTCTGTGTCATATAGCATTAATTATTTTCTATGCATATAAAACAATATAATTAATTTCCATGAAAGCATGCTGAGGAGAGCAACTTTCCTAAGGAGTGACAGTTGATTGCATAGGAAGAGTGTTACAAATATTCCATCTACTGATTGAAAACATTCATTTGGACAAGAGAAATATTTTATTCAAAGATTGTTAGATCAAAAATCTATTAAGTTTAAGGCAAAAGGAACCTTAGTGTCTTAAACTGGGCTTTTAAAAGCACATGTACTTTGATAATGTTTGTTCTGTGAGCTTATTGATGTAGGTTCTTCCTTTGCCAGTACATAATGTGAACCTATCTATATTTTTTAATCTTGTATGATTCTTGACCAAATCTTCCTATAAATCTCTCCAAGAGGATCTAACTACTGCCCTAAAGACCTTTTCTTAATGTAGGGAATCTTAACCTTGAATACATGAACTTATTTTAAAAATATTTGGATAACTGTACTTCTGTAGAATTCCATTTCGTTTTTCATCTGAAGTTTTATTTTACATATTTTAAAACATTCTTTTGAGAATCTATAGACTTCACCAGATTACCAGAGGGATCTATGGCACACAAAAGGTTAAGAACCTTGCCATAATGGTTTTGTTTTAAAATATGGATCCTAGGCATTTATATGCTTAGGAAATTGGCATTCTGATATGGAGTATAACCCTTGTATGAAAATGGTTTTTATGTAATCTAGGGCCTGAGGGCACTGAGTAACTTACTCACATTCTTGACTTTTAGTATTCACTCAAGAAGTCTGAGAAAATATAAGTACACCCCCATACTGGCTCCCTAAATACAATGAATTTCCACTTTTAAGTATATGATTTTTAAAATGATTATTGAAGAAAATTTCATTTTAAGAAGGAGGAAAAGAAAACAAATCCTCGAAGAAACAATTATCAGTCCCAAATAGTTGTCAAAACTTCTGGCATTTTGGACTGTTTGGCTAGTCAATAATTGTCTTGGCTGAGTGCTCCTTTTTGGCAGAAGGTATGTATAGGTATGGTTCAGGTCAGGGTATGGGGTAGAAAGGCAAGTTTTTAAAAAATCTTCTCTAATCTCTTTTTATACTTTATTGGTACATGGCAGCCCAGATGCACTGTCACCAGTTACTCAAGACAGGAAAGCCTTATTCTCTATTTTTGGCTCCTATGCAAAATGAATTCAACACTATTTGGAGTCTTCTTCTCCATGGCTGTCACCATCCTCTACCAAAGGCCCTTCTCTTCTGAACAGCTCTTGTCCACACCCCTTCTTTTCCTCTGACACTGCCACCACTCTGGTGCAGGGCCTCATCTCCCCACAATAGCAGGAGCTCTCCCTCAGGTACAAACCTGATCTCCCCCAAGCAGAGGTCTAATTGTGTCCTACTCCACTGGATCTCCTCAAATATCAAATATGCAGCTTGGCTTTTAAAGCACTTCCTAACCTAGGCACTTCTTTTTACCTTTCCAATACTCCTACATCTTACTCCTTTTCTATGATCCAGAAACACTGACCTACTTGCTGTTCTTTGTACAGAACACTCTCCTAATTCTGTGTATTCACTGACTATTCTCCTTGCATGAAATTCTTTAATCCTTCATTTCCATCTCCTAGCTTCCTCAGCCTCCTTCAAGTTCCAGATAAAATCCCACCTTTTGCAAGAGCCCTTTCCTGATCTCCCTTAACGTTAGAGCTTTCCTTCCAAAATTATCCAATTTATCCCATGCATATCTCTTTTGTATTTAGATCTTTGCATGATTTCTCCTCCATTAGAATGGGAACTCCATGAAAACAAGGATAGTTTTTACCTTCTTTAGCCTCTCACTTAAACCAATTCCATTAGCACCCTTTGCTGGTTATTCAAAGAGGAGAAAGAGGGATATGGTCAAAATATTGTCATTTGCTACAACAGTAGAATTCTACTCTATAGAGATGACAGGCTTTGTGAATATTGGTATGGATAAGATAAGCCAAACTCTCAGATCAATATATAATACTGATCTCTGCAAGGCAGTATGTAGTAGGAAAAGAAGTGGGATAGGTGTCAAAAGCCTCTGATTGGAGTCTCTGCTCAAGTGTTGCCACTCACTGTCCCTTAACCTCTTAGCATCAGTTTTGTAGGTGATGCCATGAAAAAAGCTCAGTCCCTGAACTGATCTTATTTTTGTGTGTTCTTAGGTGAGGCCCTTATACTGTTAGGTGCCTCTTCTGTAAAATGAGGCAGTTGTATTAGACTTTGGAGATGAAGTGATTTGGGTTCAAATCCTCCATTTGATACAAACTGGCTGGATGACTCTGGATGAGTCATTTAACTTTCCAGGCCCTCAGTCAAGTCTCTAACTTTTTATCCAGAGCAGGTGCCAGTCTATGTTGGTAGGATTCCTCCTGGGAACTTTGCTATAGCAATAAAATCATAGCCCCTCAAAAATCAGCCAACATTGCGCAGACCTGTATATTTCTTTGTGTCAGAGACAATGTGATGTTCTAATTAGGGTGAGAAAATCATGGTTTTTGACCACCAGAACTGGTCAGGCAGATGGCCTAGCAAAATTGGTCAGCTCTGCTTCAGGACTATTTTCATCCTATGTATCGGTAAAATGTGCTTGGTTTACTGACTGTATTTGACTCATCAATTTAAACAACCATTTATTAAGCATCTGCTGGGTGTAATACATTGTGATTTGTTTCGTGAAATTAAAATGCAGTTGGCGTAGTTGGCAAAATAATTTACAGTGTTTAGCAGGTCATTGTAAATGAATACCAAGAAATAGTGTTTTCTCAGGGAGAGGTAGCCACTATCACACTTGCTTTTTAAGCAGACAGACATTAAACACTGAAGGGTAACCTGTTAGAGATGTTTATCAACAAGTAATTTATTAAATGCCTACATGTCGTGGACACTGTGCATGGTGTCAGGGATATAAATACAACAAATGAAACAATCCTTATTTTCAAGGTGTCTCCCTCCCTTTTGCAGGGGATTATTTATGGTCAAAGAAAGGAATAAGTTCTTTGGACTTTTTTTTTTGCCAACTAAGCCACCACACATCATAGAGACCATAGAGAAAGGTAAAAATTGGCTCTTCAGCTTTCCTTGCCTGGTTTGTTGAACAGTTTCTGCCCCTTGACTTATTTCCACATCTTAAAATGGCTTGTTGGAAGCATGGCTTCTGTTCCTCTCTGAATATATTATTTCCTATGACTTTGTGAGCTTTGCATACCTTGTGCAGGTGACAAAAAATTCAAAGATATTTTTACCTAATTGAGTTCTACTGGAGACTGTCCTTAGCTTCACATCTGTTGCCTTTATTACAGGTAAACAGGCAGATACCACAGCTGTGATGTGGTTTAGTTAAAAAAAGAGAGCCAGAGTTTAGAAGCAAGGAGGCCTAGATTCCAGCCTAGCTCCTGTCATTTTTACACTCACTAATCTCTTCTAGATGCCTCTTTATCTCCTTTGGCACTGCCAGCCCCTTGGTGCAGACTCCTATCACCTCACACCTAGGTCACTGCAATAGCCTCAGCTCTCTATTACCTTCAGGATCAAATATAAAATTCTCTATCTTTTAAAGCCCTTCATAACCTGGTGCCTTCTTCTCTTTTCTTACACCTTACAACCATATACACACTCTGTGTTTCAGTAACACGGATTCCTTTCTGTTCTCATCCCTGACACTCTATCTTCCATTCTCTCCCTCCTGGGTTCCTTCAAATCTCAGCTAAAGTCTTGCCTTCTGTAGGAAGTTCTCCTTAATCTTAGTACCTTCCTTTTGAGACTACCACAATGTATCATATATATATATATATATGTATATATATATATATATATTGTTTGTACATAAAGTTTTTTGCATGTTTTCTTTTTCATTAGATTTTTTTAAAACAAATGTTTTTTTTTTTGCCTTTACGTCCCTAATATTTAACATACTGCCTGGTACATGGCAAGTAGGTGCTTAGTAAACGCTGGTTGACTGATCAATTAATTATCAGTGTGACCTTAGTCATTTTTACATGACTGCCTTTCTGTTTTCCTCAGCTACCTCCCATAATGCATGTCTTCCTTGTCTGATTGGGTATGATGAAATTCTAGGATGTTCCCCAAAGGGAAAAGGCTCCTTATATTTCTTTTAGGAATTGTCACCACTACAATGAAAGATATTCCAAAGATTTTTTTTCCCTTCATTGGACCATATCCAAGGAACAGAAGCTCTTTCTTTAGTAATATCTTGAGTATAATTGTTCCTTTTGGGTTTTTTTTACCATGTTTAAGCTTTTTCTGTAAAGGGTCAACAGTTGTGTGTATAAAGTACAAATTGTTTTCCTTCCTGGATAACATGGGAAACTCTCACTCTCTTAACTCTCTTTAACAGGGAGGATAGATTTTTTTCAATATGATAGAATAAAGAATCCAAGAAGAATAAAAGCAAATCAACCAACCAAAACACTGGAATGCAGGAGCAAATCTGATTTTGGGTCAAAGAGTTAAAATATAGAAGAATGTGACACAATGGAGGCAGCATAAAAGATGAATCTTTTGAGTTTTTTTCTGAAAAAATAGTAATGAATCTTCTACTGTAGAATATGGATCTAGTCAGGAATGATGACATACACTTATAAGCTTAACTTCTAGGGATACTGAGGGTCTTGGATGTTGAAATTTGAGAGTTCTGAATGGCATTGGGGCTAAGCTGATTGGATAGGTACATTAAGTCTAGCACTAATAGAGTAAACTCCCAAGAGCAGAGATAAATGATGGTCCCAAGGCTACCTAAGGAACAGTGAAGTAGTGCCTATCAGAGCTCTTGTACCAATCATTAGTAGGCTTTTAAGTAGCTCTTATACTACCATTGTAGGAGAGATAGGAAGATCCAGTTTAAGAACAAAATATGGTTTTAGGTCCTTTTTCAAGAATCAGTTTTTCGCATGTGATGGAAAGATAGTGAAGAATCTGTAAATGCCACAAAGAACAAAAACATTTTCTACTAGACCCAAGAAAAAGTGATGTTATAGTGGTAATTGATTACTCATTGAATAGTTTGGAAGCATCTATGAGTGAATCCAATATGACCAATTAGGAGCTATATAGTCAGTCTTCCTTGGGGGCAGGGTTATATTCAAGATATATCTTCCCTTAAATAATAAATGTTGGAGGGGATGTGGTAAAATTGAGACACTAATGCATTGCTGGTGGAGTTGTGAATTGATCTAACCATTCTGTAAAGTAATTTGGAATTATGCCCAAAGGGCTTTAAAAGAATGCATGTAACACCACTGGATTTATATCCCAAAGAGATAAAAAAAAAAGGGAAGTGTTCAGTTTGTACAAAAATGTATATCTTTGCTTTTTGTGGTGGTAAAGAATTGGAAAATGAGGGGGATGTCCTTCAATTGGGGAATGACTGAGCAAGTTGCAATATGGTGATAGAATACTATTGTGCTAGAAGGAATGATGAACTGCTTGAGTTCTATAAGAATTGGAAAGACTTCCATGAACTGATGTGGAGTGAAATAAGCAGAACCAGCAGTACACCATACAAAGTAACTGAAACACTGTGAGATGATGAAATGTGATTGACTTTGCTACTAAAAGCAATGCAATGATCCAGGACAACTCAAAGGGACTTTTGAGAAAGAACACAATCCATATCCAGAGAAAGAACTGTGGGAGTAGAAATCCAGAAGAAAACACATGATTTATCACTTGTTTACATGGGTATAGGATTGGGGTTTTGGTTTTAAAAGATTATTACAAAAATGAATAATATGAAATAGGATTAGAGTGATAATATGTGTATAACCTGGTAAAATTGCTTCTCATCTCTAAGAGGAGGGAGGTAAGAGGAGAGGGAGAAAACGAGAATCATGTAACCATGGAAAAAATTGTTTTAAATCCTAAAAAAGATATCTTTCCTTAAACTTAGCACACCAGATGTTAACTACCGACTTCTGGTAATCAATTTATTCAGCAAACATTTTGTAGGTACTTACTGAATGCCTGATGCTGTAATTGGGCACTGGCAATACAAAAAGATTTTTTAAATTCCTTTTCTCCAGGAACTTAATTTCTACTTGGGGGATAAACATTGTGTATGCTGATAAGTAAATATAAAAATATAAAATATTTGAAGCGTGTTTCAGGAATTGGGAAGATTGGGTTATTAACTCTTGTTGGAGGCAGTATCTAATCTGAACTTTGAAGGAAGCTCTGAATTGTAAGAGGTAAAGATGAGAGGGAAATATATTTCAGGTGTAGAGGACAGCCTGTTCAAAGACCCAGAGATAGAAGATAGCGTATCCTGTACAAGCAACATGAAATAAACTAGTTTGACTAGAATATAAAGTTTGCGAAGGGGAATAATGTACACTGTATGGGTTGTTGTTGAGTTGTGTCAGATTCTTTTTGGCCCCATTGGGGTTTTCTTAGCAAAGATACTACAGTGATTTACCTGATTTACCTTTACCCTTTCTGGCTCATTTTACAGATAAGGAAACTGAAGCAAATAGGACTAAGTGATTTGCCCAGGGTCACGTAGTTTGTAATTGAGGCCAGATTTGAACTCATGAAGATGAGTTGAGTCTTCCTGACTCTAGGCCAGATATTTTGTCTGCTGATAACCCCTGGCTGGAAAGGTAGCATCAAAATGTGAAGGATTTTAAAGACCAGAGGAGTTTGTATATTGACTCGAGACCCAATAAGGGGCTACTGGAGATTTTTGAATAGGGTCATGACATGGGCAAATGTGAAATTGAGTAACTTTGAAAAAAAACCTAGGGATTCTAGAGAACTAGACAGAGAACTAGAGAACTAGACAGACCGAGGGCCACTGGGTTTTTGTGACTGTTGGCTAATTCCTGTTAGGGACTTGAGAAAAGAAAGCTAATGGAAAGTGAGCAACTGCTGCAGACTATATCAAAGAATTCCACTAATCTTTCTAGACCATGACTTGAAGTATAGGAATTAATGGACGCTGGCCAAGAGCAAAGTGCATTTACTGAGGGATGGGAAGAATATATACAGGGAGAATATACTCCATCTTGGTCTTAAACTGGGAAGACCAGGAGGATAATAAAATGCCCAGTTATGGATTCTAAAGCAGATTTCCATAAAGGCTAGAATGCAGTAATTCATAGAAGACAATAACTAGGAAGAAGGGGAAAAATAATGTTTACAGTTTTAGATGCTGATGTATCAGTCTAGGGGGGTGGTGAATAATAAACAGAATGAAAAAAAGCAAGGAGATAATGATGACTTTATGGGTGTAACCTAAATCAAGTGGAATGTAGCACTTAGCTGGAATATAGTAGTGGGAAGATTTTTTATTCAAAAGAGGAAAAAAGTAGATAAAAGGGACAGTGGAATAGCTTTGCATATAAAGTAAATATTCCCTTTTTGGAAGTTATAAAACCAAAGGGGGAAAACAGAACCAGTACTGTGGCAGAAGCATGTTGGTATAGAGTCTTAACTACTAGGCCAGATAGAGAGAATAGATGAGTTCTTTTCATAAAGGACAGAGCTGGCACAGGAACAAAATATACTTTTCTAGGGTGGGGATTTCACATCTCCAGAAATTCTGCTATAAATTTTTGCTTAAAGGAGAGCAGCCATTAAGTTCTTGCCTCATTTTCCAACTAATTTAATACTTCAGAAAACAGAAGGGAATTGCTGTTCTGAACTGGCTAAAACATAAGTTTTGGGTATCTAGGAAAGTAATGATCATAAGGGAGGGGTGACAGTTTTAGCAAGCATTACTTATCAGGTACTTTGCTCATTGCTCAGCACACAAAAATAAAGATAAGGTATCAGGCTTCAAGGAAAATGCATTCTCCTGGAGAGTGGGGTGGGGTAGTGTATAAAACATATACACTGGTAAGAAATACAGAGTACTTTATTTCTAAGAGATGAGCACTAACAAATGAGTAGGGCTGGAGGAGGTGGCACCTGAGTTGGGCTTTGAAATTATCTAAAGACTGTAAAAGATAGAGGGTGGGGAGGAAGAACATTCCGGGCAAGGGTGGCAGCCTGTATAATGGCTCTGAAATCTTAGATAAAATATCCTGTACAGGGAACAGCAAGTAGGGCAATTTGCCAAGAAGGAAAAGTGAGTGGAGAATAGTAATCAGGCAGGGAAAATCTGTTGAAGCCAGATTATGAAATACTTTAACTACTGCCTGCTACATAAGGGGTTTGTTTCTAGCCAATCCTAGAGATGACAGGGAGACGCTGAAGCTTCATGATCAGAGGAATCACGTGATCAGTCCTATGTTTCAGGAATATCTATGGCAGTTATCTGGAGGATGGAAGCAGCGAGGTTGGTATTGGCAGCTATTTTAACAGTTGAGGTGAGGGGTGATGAGGACCTGCACTAGAGGGCAGCTGAACAAGCTGAGAGAAGGGGACTGGTTCAAAAGAGCTTCTAAAGGCAGAATTGGTGACTGATTGACATGGGGGTGATGAGGGGAGGCAAATCAATCAACAAGCACTTATTAGTAGGAGTTTAGCACACAAAGACAAAAAAAAATGTGTTTCTGTTCTGAAGGAGTTTTTGTTCTACTGGAGGGAAACATGTACCTACATAAATCTGTGTAAAATAAACATAAAATAAATACAAGATAGTCAGGGAACCAAGATCCTTTTTTGTAGAAGGTAGTTCTTGAGCCGTGTTTTGAAGGAAGTGCTAAGTTCAGTGAGTTGGAGATGAGGGTGGATTGCCTTCCAGGTGTCTGCCATGGCCAGTGGAAAGGCACTGGCTGAGGGTGAAAAACAGAGTAATCAATCTCATATACTTCCCATACCATACCGTACACTATGGGAAGGAGGATAATTATATAATAAGCCTGGGAGATAGGTTGGGGTCAGATTTTGAAGAACTTTAAAAGCTAAACAAAGGAATTTATATTAATCTTAGAGATAAGAAAGAAAAGCTATTGGAGCTGATTGAATAGGCAAGTCCCATGGTCAGTTATGATTTAAGAAAAATGATTGGCTGCTGTAGGAAGAGACTTGAGGCAAGGAGACTATTTAGGAAGCTACCGCTATTGGGTAAGAGGTGGTAAGGGCCTAAACTGAGATGTCGGCTATGTAAATAGAGAGAAAAGGTTGGACATGAGATATTTTATAGGGGTAAAAATGGCAAGATTTGGCAATTGAATGGATATGTAAGGTAGATGGAAATATCAAGGATAATGCTTGAGTTATGAACCTGGAGACTGGAAGAAAGGTGGTACTTTGGACAGGAATAAAAAAAAGTTTGGTGAAGGGTAGGTTATGAATAAAGATAACGAAGTTTGTTTTGCATATGTTGACTTTGAGATATCTATGGGAGCTAATGAAGTCTGAATGCAGGTTGAAGCATATGACTTCACTTTATTTCCTTATGAGTTTTTTTCTTATACAAGTGATATGTGGCTTCTTTCACAACATGAAAAACATTGAAATATGTATTACAGGATAGGGATAGCTCATGTATAACCTATATCTTATTACCTTCTGTCTTGGAGGGAGGGGAGGTAGGAAGAAAGAGAATGTGTATTATAAAATGTCAGAAAATGAATATTAAAAATTGTATCTATATATAATATGGAAAAAATATAATAAAAAAGAAGATGAGTTCAAATCCAACCTCAGACATAAGTTGTGTGAACTTGGGTAACTCACTTGACCTCTTCCTGCTTCATTTATCATTGTATAATTACAGTGGCCTCCTTCCTAGCCACAGGGCTTTAGCATATCTGGCAGTGCATCCTAAGATCTAGAGTTGTGATGATTGTTCTTATTGTTATTTGGACAAGCCTAGCCTTGCATAAACTTTTTTTCTTTTTCATACTGTTTTTTCCAGTTAACTTTGGTTAATTCCCTACTCCCTCCCCTTCTGCTTTTTCCTTTCTCTGTACAGACAGAATCACAGTGACTTCTCTGTGATTTAAACCAAGGCAAGAAATGAGGTAGATAGAGAAAGCACCTTTGGCCAACCATCAGAGTGTGAAAAGGGAGTGGTTGAATAATGCTATGGAAAGATAGGTTGGGATCAGGTTATAAAAGGCTTTAAAACAAAACTGAAAAGTTTCTATTTGATCCTAGAGGCAATTGGGAGCCCTTGGAGTTCATCGAGTAGGGGAGTGGCATGGTCAGAGCTATGCTAAAGGAAAATGACTTGGAGAGCCAAGTGGAAAGAGAGAGTAGAGATATGGAAAGGATGTTGGAGTAGTTCAATGAGATATGACAAAAGCCTGAACCAAAGCGGCAGTTATGTGAGTAGAAATAAAATTTCAAATGTGAGAAGTGTGATAGAGGTAGAAACAGCAATGCATGAAAATAAAACAGGTTTATTTAAAGTAGTAATGGACACCTGCCTAAAGGATCCTCAGTAAAGCAGAGCACAGCCCATTTTCTTTCCTATATATTTTGCTCCCATTCACCATGAAGTTATACACCCACTTGGTGAAAGCCAGGCTTTTCTAGGGTATTGGGGGTCCTGCGGCAAACACAGGTTCAGGACCGCTCTTCTTTCTATGGTGGGTCAGCTTCGATCAAGTGAACTACAGAGACTCTCTGTCTTCATCACCCCAGTGTTGCAACATGTCCTAAGAGTGTAGTGCCCTTGCTCAATGAAAACAGGGTTCGGGCTGTACCTCAATTTCATCTCTCCTAGTTTCTCATCATGTAGTTCCTACCACATTAGTGTGCAGTTTGGCACTTAAGAAATGTTTACGGAATTCTTTCTTGTGCCAAAAAATGGAGTTTTGCACATACTTTATAAAACTTAACTCATTGTAACTTAAAGAAAATCATCACGTTGAAATGAATTAGACTTTTTCTCTAACTTTGTTAGTGACTCTTTGTTGGGCTGCTATATGGTTTCTGTGATGTAGTGGGGAAAAGTGCTGGATTTATACTGCGAAGATTCAGGTTCAGATTTTAGCATGGCCACTTCATGATTGTGAAGCCTTGGGACAATATTTTCATCTCTGAGCCTCAGTTTCCTTCTTGATATGATGTAGCTAATACTTTATATCATTTCCTATTTTAGAGGATTGCTGAGAAGATATGTGTCAAATGTTACAATCATAATAATAAATTGAATATTTCTTGGGGTCCATAACTGGGACCTGGGACTTAAATTTTTTTTTACTAAGTTCATGTATTTCAATATAATTGGTTTCTTGTGTAATCCTATGAATTTTATTTTATGTATTTAACATCTTATTCTAAGAAGGGATCCATAGGATTCACTGGGTTGCCAAAGAGTTCTTTACACTAAAACATTAAGAACCCCTGTTTTATTTTATTTTATTTTTTTAAAATTTTGAATATTTTCCCATAGTTACATATTCATGTTCTTTCCCTCTCCCCTAAACACCCCGAATCCCCCTTAGCCAATGCACAGTTCCACTGAGTTTTACATGTATCATTGATCAAGACCTAATTCCATATTATCGATAGTTGGACTAGAGTTATCGTTTAGTGTCTTCATCTCCAATAATATCCCCATCAGCCCATGTGTTCAAGCAGTTGTTTTTCTTCTGTGTTTCTCCCCCCACTGTTCTTTCTATGAATGTTGCTAGTTTTCTTTTTCCTAAGTCCTTCAGCCTTGTTCTGGATCCTTTCATTGCTGCTAGTAGAGAAGTCTGTTGTGTTCGATTGTAACACAGTGTATCAGTCTCTGTGTACAATGTTCTCCTGGATCTGTTCCTTTCACTCTGCATCAGTTCCTGGAGGTCATTCCAGTTCACATGGAATTCCTCCAGTTCATTATTCCTTTCAGCACAATAGTATTCCATCACCAACAGATACCACAATTTGTTCAGCCATTCCCCAATTGAAGGACATTCCCTCATTTTCCAATTTTTTGCCACCACAAATAGCACAGCTATAAATATTTTTGTGCAAGTTTTTTTCCTTATTATCTCTTTGGGGTATAATTCAAGCAGTGCTATGGCTGGATCAAAAGGTAGATAGTCTTTTATAGCCCTTTGAGCATAGTTCCAAATTGCCATCCAGAATGGTTGGATCAGTTCACAACTCCACCAGCAATGCATTAATGTCCAAATTTCACCACATCCCCTCCAACATTCATTACTCTCCCATGTTGCCATTTTAGCCAATCTGCTAGGTGTGAGGTGATACATCAAAGTTGTTTTGATTTGCATTTTTATAATTATTAGAGATTTAGAACACTTTCTCATGTGCTTATTGATAGTTTTGATTTCTTTATCTGAAAATTGCCTATTCATGTCCCTTGCCCATTTATCAATTGGGGGATAGCTTGATTTTTTTGTACAATTGATTTAGCTCCTTGTATTAGACCTTGTATTAGACTAGTAATTAGACCTTTGTCGGTGTTTTTTGTTATAAAGATTTTTTTTCCCAATTTGTTGCTTCCCTTCTAATTTTGGTAGCATTGGTTTTGTTTGTACAAAACCTTTTTAGTTTAATGTAGTCAAAATTATTTATTTTACATTTTGCGATTTTTTTTCTAACTCTTGCTTGCTTTTAAAATCTTTCCCTTCCCATAGATCTGACAAGTATACTATTCTGTGCTCACCCAATTTACCTATATAGTTTCCTTCTTTATATTCAAGTCATTCACCCATTCTGAGTTTATCTTAGTATAGGGTGTGAGATATTGATCTAAACCTAATCTCTCCCATATTGTTTTCCAAATTTCCCAGCAGTTTTTGTCAAATAGTGGGTTTTTGTCGCAAAAGCTGGGTTCTTTGGGTTTATCAAAGACTATCTTGCTGAAGTTGCTTACCCCTAATTTATTCCACTGATCCTCCCTTCTGTCTCTTTGCCAGTACCATATTGTTTTGATGATTACTGCTTTATAGTACAGTTTAAGTACTGTACTATATGGTATGGTACTGCTAGGCCACCTTCATTCTTATTTTTTTTCATAATTTCCCTTGATATTCTTGGTCTTTTGAAGAACCCCTATTTTAAAGGGACTTTTCTTAACTTTTCAAAATTTTTTGGCCAGGGATGAGGGTGAGGGTTTATGAGAGGTTGAAAAGGTATGAGCTTGGATTAGAGAAGATCTGATTGAGAAATGTGCCTTGGTCTTTTCTTAACAAACTCATATACTGTTAAACTAGAAAATGAGGGTACATGTGATTTATGAAGATTAGAATCCCTGATTGATTTACTTTGTGGAATGATGGACAATTACATTGGATATCTTGGTCACATTTCTTCCCAGATAAAAAACTGTTTTTGCTAAGCAAATAACAAATAGGATGCTATTGTTAGCATAGAATATAACCTTCTCCGATTATTGTGGGGATCATTAGTCCTAATTAGCTCTCTTAATCCTTTTGAAATTCTCCTGCTGTTCTCTTCTGCATATAGCCAGAGCAAAAGCCTGAGCATCATGTCTCAGATGTCCTGCAGTTGGAGAAGATGCTGCTCTATAGGTAATGAATAGTTCACCATACCTACAGCTGTCTTAGTTACATAGGTCTGAGATTCAAGGTTGATGTGAAGAATGAGGGCTGTAACAAGAGCAGTAATTTTTTTTTTAGTAGATGTTTTGTGTGTACTCAATAATTCTCTAATCCCACATAATCCAGAATCTAGGACTGTGGTCCTTTTGCTTAAAGTGGAGCAAGAATTGTGTGGATGTTCAATATAGATTGTGTGGTAATTAGATATATATTTGTGTGGATATTGTGTGGAATACTAATTGAGTAGAAATGTTTAGCAGGTTTCAAATAGTGTGGTTAAGATATCTTAAATAGGCATCTGCTAGCTGGAACAATTAGATGGAACCATAACGATAAATCAGACAGCATTTCAACATATTATATTAAGAGGGCTAGCAGCTTTGTGCCAGAAAGATGTTAATTTTAAGACACTGTCAATTTAAGATGTTATTGTCAGCCCCAACAGTTGTTGAAAAGCTGGAGAGGGTGAGGAAACTGTAATTTTAGTCAGAAACCATTTTACCAACTCAAAACCTTAACATTTATCAACTGTTTCTAGGAAATATTTATTCATAGTACATTTGCAGGTTGCCCTTAGTGACAGTGTACCAATGACAATGTAAAAATAGACATTGAATTTATAGGAGTTTGTGTTTTTCATCTATTTGTAGTGTCATGCTGAATCATAGATGAGTTCATTTATTTTGTCCTTATGGCTTAAAAATGTTGAAAATAATGCTTCAGCTGACATGAGGCCTTTATTAGCCCGTAATCACTGCTTAGAAAATGTGGTGATCTAAGAAATATGGATTGACATGCATTTCTGATGAACTTGGGTAATCAATTGCTGACACTACAACTTCTGAAAGATTTAGGGGTAGGGGAAACTCTTTAAAGCCAGGACCTATCCAACCACATTACTGTTTCAAATTGTGAATTTTTGATCTGTTCCAGACATAGAACAAGGGGTCTCAGATTAATACCAAATAATCAACTGTGGTTTGTGCCAAATCTAGGTGGGAAAAGGTTTTGAGAGGTGTGTTATCATGTATAGGTTGTCAAATTTTTATAACCAGTTTGGTTGTCTTGGAGACTTCATATTTACATTGAGGATCCCCCTTTTTAATTCTTAAAAGGAAACAAAGCCCCAAGAGCTCATCTATAAATGTATATGCTAATTTTTAATACAGGTGGCCTTTTTTTTTCTTGCATAGACTTAATGCATTACCAGTTGATCCAGGGAACTGACTGCTCTTAAGGATGAAATGCTAAATAGTTTACAGATATGCAGGTGGTCCTAAAAGTCTTATGTGGTTAAACTGCTGTTTAAAACTGCACTAAGGCAGTAGATAAACCCTATATAATAATGATGTTATAACTTATATAGCCTTTAAGTGTTAAAGAAAACTTAATTTTATTATCACTCCAGTTCATCTTCATAATGTCTACAAAAGGCAGACCACATATACAAATATAATTCTATGCGGTATTGTTAACACATGGCAAATTAAAGAAGTCCTTTTGCTTATAACAGATTGGTCTAAAATGATTATAGATTACTAGCTGTTTATTTAAAGACTGAAACAAGTCCTCTAAATTATTGTTCTTTCATTTCTCAGCTTTTTGAAATCAGGCTGCTTACCTCAAAATTCTTCTGAAACTGTTTTCTCCAAAATTACTAATGATTTCTTAATTGTCAAATCTGATGGCCTTTTTTGAGTCTCTATCCTTCTCCACTTTGCTGCAGTGTTTGGCACTGTTGAATATCTCCTCCTCTTTTGGAGGCTCTTTTCTTTGTGAAATTGCTTTCTTTTGATTCTTTTCTTACCAATCTGACTTCTTTTCAATTTCCTTTCCTGTTTTATCATGTGCCAACTGTTGTGTGTACCTCAACACTGTCCTGAGTCCTTTTCTGTTTTCTCTGCACTGTCATCAGATTATGGTTTGGTTATCTCTTTACCTCCCAGAATACTATATCCAGCCCTAGTCTTACTTTCTTTGTATCCCACCATGCCTAAAACATACTAAGTCTTAATACATGCCTGTCAGACGATCCCCTAACTAGACTCTCTCAAGCCCTACTCAAGCATCTAAAACTGCTTTTTGAATATTTCAAACTTAACATGTCCAAAACACAGCTCATTCTTTTCCTGCCCAAGCCTACCTGTCTTTATGAACTTATCTATAACTATGTCAGTGATGGCAAACCTTTGAGAGACCAAGTGCTATGCCCCACCCCTCCTCCAGACTGAGTGCCAAGCATACCCCTCCTCCACTCCACTCCCCTTTCCTTTATCCCACACAGGGGAGGGAGGAAGCATTCCCATTGGGCTGCTGGGCAGAGGGGCTGGTGATATGAAAACATATTGTCAGGCATGGTGGAGAAGGTGAGAGGAGCAGCTTCGCCCGAGTCCCACAGGCTTTCTAGTAATGAACTCTGGCAGGGGGCGGCGTGTGTGCCCACAGAGAGTGCTCTGCTTGCCCTCTCTGGCACATGTTCCATAGGTTCATCATTACTGACCTATGTTAAGGGTACCCCAATCCTTTGAGTTGATCAGATTTGTAATCTTGATATTATCTCATACTCCTCATTTTCCCTTATCCCACATTTCCAAATAGTTGCTGATCTTATCACTTTTGCCTCTGCAACATCTCTTGCAAATGTCTCTTTCCCTCTACTCCTATGTTTACCATCTTAGGTCAAGATCTTATCACCTCCTACCTGGACTAGGGCAGTAATTTCCAAATTGGCCTTTCTGCCTCATTTTTCCCCTCTACAATACACCCACACAGCTGGCAAAGTGATTTTCCTTAAGTCCAGAGCTTACCATGTCACTGATGTAGTTAATAAAAGCCAGTGCCGCTCCATTATATCTGGGATCAAATGTAAGCTCCTTTGAATTTTGGAGACCACAACCTGACTTCAACTTTTCTATCCTTCTTCTAGGTTACTGAGGTGTTTTTTTTTGCTGCATCTCACATAAAACACTTGAACTCCTTTTGCTATGTCTTTGTATTGGCTGTCCTCTATGGCAAGAATGTCCTTCCTACTTTTCTCTGCCTCTTGAAATCCCTTTTTTTCCTTGAAAACTTTGCTTGAGTACCACCTTCTTAAGAAGCTTTTCTTGCTTTCTCTCCACCTTCCCACCCCCAAGACTGCCTTTTATTTTGTGTGGCATCCCAGGTATATTCTGATCTTGAAAGTATTATTGATGTATTAATATTGCAACCTATGTGCTCATGTACTGGACTCATCATCATATTATTTCTTTCTTTTTTTTTTTAACCCTTGTACTTCGGTGTATTGTCTCATAGGTGGAAGATTGGTAAGGGTAGGCAATGGGGGTCAAGTGACTTGCCCAGGGTCACACAGCTGGGAAGTGGCTGAGGCCGGGTTTGAACCTAGGACCTCCTGTCTCTAGGCCTGACTCTCACTCCACTGAGCTACCCAGCTGCCCCCATCATATTATTTCTTGATCATTGTATTTAATTGATACTTTATTAATTTTGATGACCCTCCAAACCTACAGTCCAAAGGTCAGGAGGATTCTTGGGCAGGGTATTAGCTGCCACAGGGTCCTAGCTCCTACCTTGACAGATCAGATTCCCTACCAGGTCACATATTTGATTAACGTCCTCCTCTTTGATCTTGTGGTTGTCAGTTGAACCAATGTTAAATAATATGCTATGTCACATATTCATTAGCTACCTCCCATTCCCCATTCCTTGATTCTCCAATAAAAGATTGGGGACACTCTCTCTCTCTTCCACCATCAGAGGAGCACACACACTGGATCCCATGTTTTTGAAGCCTTAGTCTCTGAGTCTTTCTTCCTTTATTGTATTCCTTCTCTGTCCCCTTTACCCATCTGCCCTCAGTTTTTAACTCTTCTTCTCAGATGTCTACCCACAAATATATTAATTTGTGGCTGCAGGTGATCACATTTTGTATGTACCAATTATGTGTATATTGCTTATTTCCACAGAATGCCAGCTGAGCCTTGAGGTCAAAGTCTTTTTCACTTGTCTTTGTTTGGTAACATATGTATTATCAGTGCTTACTAAGTGTTAGTTGAATGAATAATGGCTAAAGTAATGACAATGAGAAAAATAAGACATAGGAACCATATAATATGACTTCTCTTCCTTTTCTTCAAAATCAATGGGAGACAACATAGTTCATTGGAAAGAACATTGTATTTCAAGTCAGTAGACCTGGGCTTGAGGCTTGGCTCTGCCATTTGATATGTGACTTTGAATAAGCCAATTTGCCTGTCTGGGCTTTAATTTCTTTGTCTGTTAAAAATAACAATAATAATTTGTACTAGATCTTGAAGTTCCTTTTCATTTTTAAATACCTAATGATCCTAGTGTCGTGTGTGTGTGTGTGTGTGTGTGTGTGTGTGTGTGTGTGTGTGTGTGTTAATAGAAACTGAACTTTTGGCTTCTATTGAGATGCTTTAAAATATTGGTGGCTGGCTGAAAGCAAACTGTGTGGGCCTTTTTCCCTGAAGTGCTCTTTGGCAGTTTTAACCACACTCTCAGACCTGGGATGGTTGCTGCATATGTCACTCAGAGACTGTCTAACTAATCTTTCTGCTTAAAGTACATTTTTTGAAGGACAATTGTTTTTAACATTTAAAGAGATGCTCACCACTCACTTTGAGTGCTTTTATAGACTGTACAGCATGTTATAAAAGTATAGTCTCCTTATTAATACTATTAAATATTCATTGAATACTAGTATTATGTTTGTCATGATAATAATTTAGCTTATATCAGGAAAGGTCCAATTGAAAGCTGAGATATAGCCTTAGATTTGGTGGTACTAAGTATAAGTCCTAAGACAGAAGAAATGTAAGGGCTCCACAATTGGATTTAAGTGACTTGTCCAAGGTCATATAACTAGGAACTGTCTAAGGCCATATTTGAACCCAAGTCCTCCTGTCGCCAGGCCTAGCTTTCTCTCTACTGAGCTACCTAGCTGCACTGAGGGAAATGTATTTCAACATTTGTTCTTTGGAAACAAAATTGGTTATTGCATTTAAAATCTCATTCTGATAGCTTTGTCTTCATTCATATTATTGTAGTCACTGGATATATTCTTTTGTTCTGTAAAGCAGCATTGCCTTTGATAGCTGAAAGATTATAGCCACTGCCTTCCTTCTTACATATTCTGTTGACTCACAGACTAGGCAAAGACCCTGCCATCGCCCACTAAATTATAATGCAGACACATAGATCTAAGATTAAAACATGGTTTTGAAGGGTAAACTAAATGTACTTTAACAACTCAATTTAATGACACAATTGGAGAATAAGGTGTTTGATTTCACTTGATTTTCCAGGAAATAGAAGTTTAGACTATTTCTGCAATGCAAGTATCTTATGACAATGATGCTCTTTATTTAGGATGTTAGGTACTTTGCTTTGAAACTCCTTCAGAGAGTTCTTCCTTTTTCCATCCCACCTTGTGTTTAAAACCAACAGAGCTGTCCAAAAAGTAGAATGGGCTGTGCATAAAAGATTGTGTTCCCAATCCTTTAAAGTCTTTGAGGAAAGACTGCATGACTCCTTTTAGATGTAGAAGGGCTTCTTATGGAGACTAGACATCATTGGAAATCCCTTTAACTCTGACAGATATTGCAGATATTTAGAAACATAGTAACAAGACCATCAACTATGATTTTGAGATTCCTTTTCAAGTTAGTCACCTCTGACTTTAATGCCACAAAATAAACTAGCCAAATGTTTTCCTTAAATCTTGTAGGTCTACGCAATGACATTTCAAGAAAGTTTCATTGTTCATTCACAAATCACTTAAAGATCAACTATGTGCAGAATATTGTTAGGTGGGAAATGTAAGCACCATGCAACATGTCAAGCACTGAGCCATGCACTTTACAAGTCTTATCTCATTTGATCCTCATAGTAACTCTGGGAGGTCGATGCTGCTATCATTAAACCCATTTTACAATGGAAGAAACTAGAGCAGGTCTGTTAAGTGATTCTTACCTAAGGACAGACAAGAAGTGTTTGAGACTGGATTTGAAATCAGGTCTTCCTGATTCCAGGCTCAGCACATTTTATCCACTGCCATTCCTTGATGTCTCTAGGTAGAGACATAGGTAAGAACAAAGATAACTACAACATACAATAAGTACGTTAGAGTTGCCACAGTGCTTAGTGAGGGGCAAGGGTAGAGAAGAAACTCAAGGGAGTTCAGATGGTCTCTAACGCCCATGGGCACCTGCCACAGGGTCTAGGACAGTAGTTCCCAAACTTTTTTGGCCTTTCAAGAAAAAATATTACTTAGCCCCCTGGAAATTAATTTAAAAAATTTTTAATAGCAATGAATAGGAAAGATAAATGCACCTGTGCCATCACTGCCCTCCTGGATCGCTGCAGCATCCACCAGGGGGTGGTGGCGCCCACTTTGAGAATCTGGTCTAGAACGTCAGAATCAAGGGCATGACTTGAGTATAGCGTGACTTACTCCTGATAAAGTACTCTCTCCCTTACATACATGTATACATACACATTGTGCATGTGTACACTAGACATTTTGTAGACTCAGGATACTGGATTTCAGCAAAGCATAGAACCAAATCACAGAGATTGATGGTTTGCTTGTGAATATGGAGAGAAGTTTCTAGCAAAGTGCCCCAGGACCCTATCTTTGCATCTGTCCTGAGTCGAAATGTGTCAGTGTCTTGGAAGGGGTGATAAATCACATATTTATCTAATTCACAGGTGAATTCCATATGATGTATAGCCAATAAGCAGCAAGACATTCTAAGTGTGAGAAATGGGTAATGCCCCCACTAGCTCCTCCTGAACCTCAGTGGAGATAGCCCAAGAGCCATGGGAATAGCAGAGGCCCACCATTCCACCAAACATCTTTTTAAGCTAGGCCCTATACTCATTATAAAGGGCAAGAACCTGTGAGGAGGTACAGCTTGGCAACTACTTCTGCAGTGATCCAGCCCTCATATTCTCCAGAGAAATATTTACTTAAGAACTAGAAAAGAAAGTTCTTAACCTTAAAGTCGTTAGCATTATCAAATGGTTTAACACCAGAAACCAACTTAATTTTATAAATGGAAATGACCATAAAGAAGATATCATCTGCTTTTGTTGTACCTCTAAGGTCCATTGGGCCTTTCTTCTTACATATGTGAAGAAATATATATTAGAATGTGAGCTTGCTGAGAGCAGGGACTGCCTTGTTTTTCTATTTGTATCTGTAGCATTTAGTGCAGTGCTTTCCATATAGTAAGCATTTAATAATTGTTTTTTAATTCATTATTCCTCTTGGGGGGTAGATTCAGAACTGTTGTTGTTCATTTGTTTTTCAGTTGTATCATACACTCTTTGATCCATCTAGAGCAGAGGTTCCCAAACTTTTTTGGCCTACCGCCCCCTTTCCAGAAAAAATATTACTTAGCGCCCCCTGTCACATACTATCACCACCCCCTTACAGTTATTCATCGCTCCCAAATGCACCTGTGGCCATCACCACCTCCCATGGATTGCTGCAGCACCCACCAGGGGGCGGTGGTGCCCACTTTGGGAATTACTGATCTAGGGTTTACTTGACAGAGATACTAGAATGGCTTGTCATTTCCTTCTCCAGTTCATTTAACAGATGAGGAAACTGAGTCCTACTGGATTAAATGACTTGCCCAGTGTCGCGTAAATATTAAGTGTCTGAGGTCATATTTGAACTCAGGTCTTTTTGACTTCCTTACTCTAACAATCTATAATCTATAGATATATCTGATCTTATATTACAGCCTGGCACTTTGCAAAAACATTTGGCATCATTCCCTTTAAACAACATTGTACTTTTTAGATGGTAAACATTAAAGTTTGAATGAGTCCCTACTTTTTCAGTTTTCAAGCTATTTTCTAATTTAAAATATTTCCTTCCTTTTGGAAAAATGCTTTTTTAGATGTGCAAAAAACTTCCCTAATATTGTTAACTTATCACTTTAATCTTTTAATGAATCTGAGTGTTCTTTTTATTTTTTCAAAACTAATCAATTTTTCCCCCTGGTTTAACTTCTTTTTTTTTTTTTTTAATTTTTTTTTTTTTTAATTTTAAACCCTTAACTTCTGTGTATTGACTTATAGGTGGAAGAGTGGTAAGGGTAGGCAATGGGGGTCAAGTGACTTGCCCAGGGTCACACAGCTGGGAAGTGTCTGAGGCCGGATTTGAACCTAGGACCTCCCGTCTCTAGGCCTGACTCTCAATCCACTGAGCTACCCAGCTGCCCCCCCCTGGTTTAACTTCTATGAAAGTTGTAACAGATATTTATTATGGAAAGACTTACCTTCAGTTCACAAATCAATTTAGAGTTGTGATCCTAGTTAAAAAACCTAAATATGACTGCCATCTTTATGGGTCAATTCTTTTCAACAGATAAGGATTTACCATATTATTAAATTTTGAGAACACTGTCAAGAAGATGAGCTAAAGGTTGCATATATCCTATTATGAACTTTATAAAATTTCTTTTTTTTAAACATTTTTCATTCTGAATTTTATAAAACCAAATGAAACAAGCATTTCCACATACAAAGTAAAAGAAGACAGTACACAAAGGAGATCAAAAATCTATGTGTTTAGCTTACTTTTCTTCATATCTATAAAATAAAGCCCATTCACTAGTGTCCCAGTCCCTCCCTACCCTCCCTGCATCACAGAAGATATTGGTAAGGCAGTCAACATGAACATATAAATTAAGTCTTTCTATTCACTTTCTGGAGGTAACATTCATAGTTTATTTTTCTAGAACTAATTCTGTGGCTGTTTATAACATTCTCCTGTTTCTACTAATTTCACTGTTCATTATCTCATGTTAAAGAATTTCTATGAAGGTTACAAAATTGCTATTTTTTCAAAAGTAATAAAATAATGCTGACTTTTTTTCTATTTTGCTATCTTTAAGCTTTAATGTAATTTCGAGATATTTTATATAGATGTATCTTTTTTCAAAAGGTATTTCAACAAATCCCATTTAAATAAACATCTCAGTCTTTCTTATTTCATGGCCTCCTTATATAAGACCTTACTTTCTGAATATGCCCATGCCCCTTAAAGACCAATGAGTGATTGTCTTATGCTACTCCTCTTCCTACAACAATGCTGCTTGAGTAAGGATAGTAATCATGATAGTAACTTACATGAATATGCTGTTTATAGTATTCCAGGCACTGTTCTAAGCTCTTTAATCCAGCTTTGATACTGCTTAGAGAAGTCAATAATAGGGTCTTTCCTGCTTGGTTCTGCCTTTTCTTTTGGGCATTCTGGTTTCTTTACTGATAGCCACCCATTTTTGACACTACCAGGTGGATGGACTTTGTGCTGTCAAAGTTTTGTTTATTTTGACTCACTAGAGTTCTATTTACTTTGCTATTGGTTTATTATATATATACATATATATATTCATTTATTCATTCATCCATTTATTCATTTATTTATTTAATTATTTATTTGTTTGTTTATTTATTTATTTATTTATCAATGCCTTGTCTTTACATCCAGTATCAAAACCTTGTTTGACACTATAGATAATATTCTGTCCTAGTAGTTTTCCACCAAGATGTCAAAAAGAAGGAGGAGACCTACTCATATGGATTTGATGTTTATTTTCTGTTTTTTAGTTACTAGGATTTCAATTTCATTTTAGAAATATTTTGACTTACCTTGTAATCATTATTTACATTCTCTTGGATTTACTTATTTTGTTCAGTATCAGTTCTTATAAATCTCATGTTTCTTTTCCTTCTTCTCAACATTTTTATTATAATAATATTCCATTACTTTCATACATGATAGTTTTTCCCCCTTTGGTTATTCACTAATTTGCTAGATTCTTACTTGGTTTCCTGCCCTTTACCACCACAAAGAGTAAGGCTCTGAATATTTTGGTCTATATTGGACCTTTGTTTCTATGACTTCCTAGGGATATATACTTAGTGGTGGGATTTCTAAGTAATAGGGTACATTTTAGTCACTTGCATAATTCAAAATTGAAATCTAGAAGGTTTGGATCATTAAACAGTTTCATTAACAGAACATCAGTAAATCTATCTTCCTACAGCTTCTCTATAATTTATCATTTCAGTTTTTTTTATCTTTGTCAATTTTCATCAAATGAAATAAAACCTCAGCATTATTTGATTTGCATTTCTCTTACTGTTTTTAATTTGGAACACATTTCTATGTGGTCAATATTTTGCAAATCTTCATTAGAAAATAGTTTTTATGTTGTATTTATAATATATTTACATATGCTGGGAGTTTGATTCTTACTCAAAGATAAAAAAATCAGTAATTAATTCAAAGGTGATTAAAATACTACAGGGGAAAAACAACATAATATGATCTTATTATTAAATTATTATTGACCATTCCATTTAAGAATATTTCTGCAAGTATGTATTATCTCTCCCTTAACTTCTTCCCTTCTCCCCCAGCAGTTTTTAAGATGTTCATTTGGGAAAGACAGAAAAGACATGTATGGTTCAACAGAATAGATTCCTATTTTGACCAAAATATGCATGTCTTAGTCTGGATTTTAAGTCCAACAACTAGTTTCATCTAATTTTTTTCCATCTTGTTTGCAAAATCTTCTTCTTTTATACTACAATTAGGAGAAATAGCAAGTTCTACTTCCCCTACTTTCTTTCTATACAAGTAAATCCTTTGCACTTTTCCTTCTCTTTCTCTTCTTAAAGCTGAATCTCTGTTTTTTATTCAACTTTTAAAAATTCTCTTTGAAGACATCAAGATTCCGAAGTGCTACTTACCTCCTCTCTTATTAGAATGTTCGCACTACATCATCATATAACTCCTCCCACGTACCCAAGTAAATCTACCTTCCTAGATTCTGCCTTCTTTTTGTTTGTATATCTTAGTACTGGTTTTTTAATCATAACTAAGTGAAAACTGTTTTTTTCCTTTAAAAATTCATTTCCTTCCCTATTAGATCATACATGGATTTTAGCATAAGTTGTTTTTGGTTGTCAACTCATGTCTATTGCCTTTTGGAATTTCGTAATCTGAGATATTTTCTCTTTTATACTAGAAGCTGCCAGTGATTCTTTGTGTGTTCCTGACCAAAATGATTTTCCTAAAGTACATATCTGACAATGCTCCTATTCTCCAACAATATCTTCATTCTAGAGTTCTCTGACCACCCTGGGGCTTTCTTAGAGAAACCTCTTTGCATCCCTTAATGATTCTGAATGCAGTCTTGCAGGCTATAGTGGCCATTGCCATGTTCTAGTCACACTAGGAGGTTGGACTTGCTCGTCTTTGCTGGAGTTGGCTTTGTTGGTGTTCCTTTCCTATCATCCTATGGCTTCTGGTTGATTCTGTATGCAGTCTGGAGTAGAAGTCACTGAAGTTTCTCATTGGATTCCTTGATCATTTATTATTCTGTCTGTTGTGAACTTTAGGGTTTTGCTTGTGTAGACAGGTAGGAATTGAACAGTTCGCTTTCCTGTTCATGCAGCCATCTTGGCTGGAAGATGTGCAGTATTTTCTTAAAGCCTAACCTTCCTTCCCCTCCCCCTTGCATCTTTTTAAATAAGCACATGCTTTTTATTTTGTTATTTATTTCTACCTTTATGTGTACCCATGACTGGATGTTGGATCATCCTTTTATTCTGACAAAACTAGGAATTTCTTTCTGAGGGTGAATTAGAGGGGAGATGTGCCTAGATGTATGTTTTTTGGGAGGGAATCTGATAGGTAGGTTTGGTTACAAACAATATTTTCTTAGGAAGAAAGAAGAGATTTATAAAGCTAAGGATCAGGCCAGTAGTTTGTGGCCATTTGATTAGTCATAGTATGAGGTACTAGTAATAGCTGATGGTCACATAATGTTTAAAAAGTGTTCTATATGTTTACAAAGGTTTCAGTGTTTCATATGTATTCTTAATTTAATTTCTCATTAACCTATCAAGCATGTCAGAAGGATTTATAATCCCCATTTACAAATGAAAAGTATTTTATTGATTTGCCCAGGATTAAATCATTAATAGGTGCTGAATGCAGAATTGATTTTTAGAAAATTTTATTGATATATTTTGTTTTTACCTTAAAAACATTTATAGATTGCTTCCACTTTGCAAGATCTCTTGTAACAAAGTAATAATGCCAAAATTTATAATTCAATGAGCACATCTTAAAGTACATGTAATATTTCATGTCTCTTTCCTTTCTTCACCTTTTGAAATTAATAGAAATCTATTTATTCTTGCCTCCTCACCTCCATTTAAAAAAAAGGAAATATACATTTTAATATAGTCAAGAGCAAAAGCTATAAAGTAATCCTCTGTTATGGTATGGCATTGAATAAGTGAATTAATTTAACTGGTATTTTTCATTTTTATTATATTGGCTCATCCTATCCATGGACAGTCTTTCCCCAATTACTTATGTTTATTTTTCTTTAAAGTTATTTATTGTTGTATTTATATAATTTTCATGTGTTTTTCAGAAATTAAACTTCCAAGTATTTTAAGCATTCTGTAGTAGTTCTAATTGGAATTTCTTTTTTTCTCTTTTTCTGTTGTTTTTATTGTTTTTTTAGCAGTACTGTTGACTTGTATGATTTATTTTTTATCCTTCAAGTCTGATGAAATTATTGTTTAAATTAATTTTAGTTGACTTCTTTAGAATTCTTTTCATATGCCAGAATTGAATTTAATTCAAAATTGAATGGTGAACTAAAATCCAGATCTTTCTTGACTCCAAGTTCAGTCTTTGTTCCATTATGTTCCCTTCATGTTAGTACATAGCTCACTGGAGGAAATATGAAGGACTAGCCTTTTGGATAGGGTGTGGCCTGTCAGCACTGGAAAAACTGACAGTAAACATAATACTGTTCAGAATTTATGGTGAGATAGGTCTGACGTACATGGTTTGGACAGAAAATAATTGGTCTATAATATCAATGCTTGTATTTTCAACTTTTCTTTTCTGAGAAGGATAGGGTAGTTAAGATGTTATGTTTTTTTGAGAAGGATAGATTTAAAAGCTGCATCGACTTTTATTTTTTTTTCTTCTATCAATATCATTTGGATCCAAGTATCCTCTTTGTGTGTGTGAGAAAGGCTTGACTGGTAGGTGAGGAAGAAGCAAGAAGGAACTTCTCAATGAGATTTTCATGACCATTTTGTAGCCCTCTACCTTCCCTAATTTTTTAAAACTACTTCATTGACTGAGAGAATAGACTAATAAATGTCTATAGTGTACTCAAGATGAAAAACATTATTTAAAAGGTTAGAATTATTAAAGAAGCAAGCAAAAGCATGATAGGAGTTGGTGACTAGCTTAGTCAGTGCTGTGCATGGAGAAAAAAATAAAATGGCTCATGGTTTGCTTAGAAAATGGCCCCTGAACCATTGCAAGGGTTGAATTTGAGGAGGAAAGTTACTACCATTAAGTGACTGGTAGCTTAACCAAAATAACTAATTCTGATGTCTTTTAGTAAACCCTTAAGTCTTGGGAAGGGTGCTGCTTCATTTCTGGAACTCCAGAGGAGGAATTTCCTGATGGGGGCAAGTCTCTGTTTATTCCATGGGGTGTGCTGTTGACTTGCAGGGAAGCAGATCATCAAGTATGATGTTGCATGTCCTTTTCCATAGTGTTTTGTGCCCAGTGGCAGATGTTCAGTTTTCTGATAAGGGCTGAGTCTGTGATGATGCAGCCTTTCAGACACAGCCCTGACTTAGCACTTCTGAAATTCCATCCCATCACTCTATAAGCATAACTTGAAAGCCTAGTCATAGCAATAAGCTTGGCAGAAGTTGAGTTGTGATCATTAATGGGTTGGGCATTAGGCAGTAATACCATTAATAGAATACCTAAATAGGTTCTGGTCTTTTCTTCTCCAAAATGAATATTGTATTAATTATTTCATTACTTGGACCTTTCTCTACTGTAATAGAAACATAACTATGGTTTATATGGGAAATATGCTGTATAATTTTTCCATTCAATTCTTTCACAGGTATGATTTTGTGGTTATTTGCTTGTTTTTTATTCTAGGTTCTAATGAAAACTGTTTCAGAATATATGATGTCATGCTACTCAAATTGTAACAAAAATAACTCTGACATGAAGGTCATGTTTTTTCAGTCTGTAAATGAAGGAAAACAGGAGATGACCTTTGTCATGGAATCATAAAATCAAAGTTGTAAGGGCCCTCAGATGTCACCTAGTGCAACCTATACTTTTAGTTACTGTAGTTTATGCTAAAAGCAATAGAATTGCTCATTTTGGCATTTAAATGCATTTAAAAACTGGCTCTAATTTACCTTTCCAGATTAGGTTCTTATTTAAAACTTTTATCTAATCTTCAAGGATTCATCATTACAGCCCAAATGGACTACTTTATTTTTCTCAAATTTCTATTGCTTCAGGGTCTTTGCTTATGACTGGACTTTTCTTTGCCTTCCTAGTTATAGTATTCTCTCCCTTCTCAAATTTTCTCATATTTACTATTATTTACTTATTGTAATCATTAGGAAGTAAACTGAAGTCAGGAGCTATTTTTTCCTTTGTATTCCCAGTACCTGGCACAAAGTAAACACTTAATAAATGTTGATTGAATTAAATATCTGGGTAACATGCTCTCTAACATTCCTGACAAGGGGCTTATTCAATAAAAGAAGCCTAATCTCTTTTTTACTGGACAAATCTTCACATACTTAAAATTTGCTATTATGCTAGTCCTAGATCTTTTTTTTTCTTTCCAGTTTACAATACCTGTCCTTTCAATTCATCCTTGTAAGACATGATCACCTACACCAGCCATTAGACATTGTCTAGCCAATCAGTGGGTGACCTTCCTGAAATATGGTGCCTGGTGCTAAACTAATACTCTAGATGTGGTTTGATCAGGCCAGAGTATATAGAGTAAGACATCACCTCCCTTGTTCTAGATGTTATATTTCTTTAGGAATGCTTAGAAATCTTCTATTTTGTTAAATGCTCATACTTTTCCCTTAAAGTATATAGTCATTTTTGATGGGTAGGTGATTCTTGTGTATAGACCTAGTTCTCTTGCCTTTCTGGATATCATATTCCAAACCTTGTGGTTCTTTAGTGTGAAGGCTGCCTGATCCTGTGTAATCCTGACAAGGGCTTCTTGATATCTGAATTATCTCTTTCTGGCCACTTGTAATATTTTCTCCTTAGCCTGGAAACTCTTGAATTTGGCTATAATATTCCTGGGGGTTGTCTTTTGGGGATTTAATGTAGGGGGTGATCTATGGATTCTTTCAATGTCTATTTTGCCCTCTTATTCAAGAATATCAGGGCAGTTTTTTGAATAATTTCTTGTAATATGATGTCAAGGCTTTTATTTTGTTCTAGGATTTCTGGCAGACCAATAATTCTTATATTGTCTCTCCTGGATCTGTTTTCCAGATCAATTGTATTTTCAATGTGATATTTCATGTTTTCTTCTATTTTTTCATTCTTTTGATTTTGCTTTATTAATTCTTTCTGTCTCATGAAATCATTAACTTTTATTCTAGTCTTTAAAGACTGATTTTCAGCTATCATCTTTTGATTTCCCTTTTTGGTCTGGTCTATTCTGCTTTTCATGGCTTCTAGCAGGTCAATTCTGGTCTCCAATTTGCTTATTACTTCATTTGATTTCTGTGCCTCTTTTTCCATATGGGCAATTTTGTCTTTTAAGCTGTTATTTTCTTTTTGTGTTACTTTCATTTCTTTTTCCCACTTTTCTTCTATCTTTCTTACTTGGTTCTTGAACTCTTTTTTGAGTTCCTTGAGAGCTTTTTTGAGTTCCATTTTTTGGGGAAAGTTTGGATGTGTTTGCTTGTTTGTCACTCTGCTATTGCTTCTGGGTTTTGCTCATGTTCTTCGTAGACATTATTCATGGTCAAGAGCTTTATTTGCTGCTGCTTATTCTTTTTACCACTAGTGGATTGGGGTTCCTGCATGTTGATTGCTTTCTTAGCATCTGTTTTTCAGGTCTTTGCCTTGGTAGTTTAGTATCTTCTCTTCCCAGTGAGAAGTCTGAATGAGGGTGGGTAAATCTGTGATGTTCTTTGTGTAGCACACTTTAAAGCATTTCTGAGGCTGCCTTTCTAACCCCTGCTGCCTCTGCTGTGGCCAATGCCACTTCTGCCCAAGGTCCATGCTCTGCTGCCCAAACTCCACACTTCTCAGCCCTGGGTCTCAAGTCTTGCTGTCAAGGCCTTGTCCTGCCCTCAGGGTAAGTGTGTGGTGCCCTCAACCAGCCCCTGAGAATTTAGAGATTGCCCTGGCCCTCATTCTGACTCTGGAACAGTAGGTGGTATGGTGGAGTGGTGATCAGCTTGCTCTTTGATAAGTGTAGTTTCTCCCCCTTATAGTGTGGGAATCCCCAAAACACTGCCTACCTTTAAGGTTTCATTCAATGGGAGAGCCCCTTTATTCGTCTGATTTTGATTTCTGTCCATTTGAGATGCTTTGTAATGATTGGTTAGAAGGAGTTTCAGAAGGTTCCTGCTACTACGTCACCATCTTAGCTCCTCCTCCTAGATGCTATATTTCTATTAATGCAGACAAATATTTTATCAGTATTTTTTGGTCAATCATTAACCCTTTTTTTGCATGTATGATACTAAATCATGTAAGTTTCTTGAACATGAACTTGCCACAATCTCCCACCCTGTATTGTAAGTCAAAGTGTGGGGATTGGAATTTAAGTGGGATAAATGTAGTCTTATTAAGTTCAAACCATCATTCTAATCTGTTGAAATCAGTCTTCCACTATGACATTGATATGTAACATTTTAACTATTACTCAAAGCTTTTAATCACTTGTAATTTCCATATTTACAACTTTAAAGTAGCATAAATAATATTAATGTGATCAGTAGGCTTTTTACTGGCAGAAGAAAAATCTCAATCTGATACTGTGGATACTGTCACTCATAATTGCCTTTCACCAATTAATTGGGATAGATATTTTGTCTTTATAATATTGTGAGCAAACACATTTCAAGGAAAAAGAAGTTATGAATGGTAATAAAACCTTTTAAAAAAACCCTCCCCTAACAACAAATTCAACAACATATTGTATGTGTGTAAGGAAATGAGCTTCTTGAATTATTTCTGTTGCTTCTTCTACTTGCAGTGCAAAATTGAGAAATTTTAGTTTTCAACTAATTAGTTGCAATGATATTCAGATATATGGACAATTCTCACATGTTATATACAAGTGGAAACATTTGAGGTTTCAAAGAGCCATGGCATTGCAAACCTACATTGAGACAGCCATTTTTTCTGCTTATTGTACCTTCCATTCTTTTATTTTTATTAATATATCCTATAAGGTATAGTTTAAATTTCACCTTCTCTTTTATGAAGTCCTGATCATGCAAATTAAAAGTAATCTCTTTCCTCTGAACCTCTATAGCACTTAATTCTATGAATTATGGTTATTTGTGAACATTTATGTTCCCATAATGAGAGTTCCTTAAGGATAGAAGAAATCTGGTACATTTTTGTTGTTTTCTGTACCTCTGCCTACATCTCCCTCTTACCCCTATCAAGCAGAGTATTTGGCTAGAGGAGGCACTAAAATGATGATAAAATACATAGGGAACTTCCATATCTCCCTATTTCATTTACAGGATAACATTCAGTTTACTTAACCTACCAAATTGGTTGTCAAGTTCCATGTTCAAGCTTATTTTCCATTATTATTCATTGCTCCAATTAGATAGGTATATTCACTACTTCCTGATTTTCAATGGAGTTTGCTCCATCTCTTATTTTTTTTTCTCATGGCTCTTTTTACCACACTTACATTTAACACTATAGGTATAAATGAATACACTTATTCAATATCTACTATATGGTTAATTCCTATGCTAGGCTTAGTCATAGTGGGACAGGGGAGACACAGAGTTAAGAAAAAGTTAACTCAAGTGGTTCCCTTTGGCCCTATGTTTCAAATTTTATTTCCTTGCGATTTCAAGTTTTGTTTGTTCCTGATAAGTCTACAACCATTGTCATGAAAAACCTAGCTTTCCCCCTGCTCCTTATTTTTCATCAATAACTCCAAAGTTTTGTTTCTTTTCCAAGCTCTTATATTTATACTTGAAAAGCATTTAGCAAAGTGCCTGGTGCATAGTAGGCACTATAAAAATGTTAGCTATTATTAATTGTTATTTCCTGACTAACCAATCATCTATTTGAAGACTCATAGTAAAATCCTTTTAATCAATTTTAGGATAATATCCTAGGATATGTGAACTCAGTACCTTGATTTAATTCTACATCTCTTTCCTCCTTTATTAAATGTCAGAACCTGCCCCTGAAGTTTTGCCCCGTCCTTTTCCAGGTGTAGACATCTTGTATGACTTATTTATTCCTGTCCTGTTAGCTTGTATCTAGAAAGCTTGGATTGAATCAGACCTTGTCTCATATAAAAAAGAACATGTTACCTTATTAACTATTGGCAACTTTTCCTGATTTACCTTCTATAAACTTGGATTTAAATTTTTTTTTCCTGTCTTGTATTTAATAATTGTTTACCTATTAAACTGAGACCATCTTGGCAAAATTTCCTTTCTTCTCCCTAGACTTGATTTTTGAAAATTACATCTGCTCATTAATTCTTAGCTACCTATACTCTTGACCTCATCTCTGCTCTGGTAAATGGGTGTCTCATGTAATTATTAGGTTCTGCTGATGATGGGATCTAACTGATAACTCCTAGCACCAGTGACATTCATGGAACCATGGAAACCTGAGTTTTGATGTTTGAATATATCAGGATCTGGCTTCAATGATTAAAATTCATTTTTAAATATTCATTTTTGAAAAGCATAGAAACTTATCAACATATATTTGAATGCCTACTAGGAAAGGTATTCTGAAGGTCATATCTCTGCCTCTTGTCTCCACATTTTCTCCCCATGACCCTAAAAGGAAGAGAAGCTTTGCCATTTCTGCTGCAAGATGGAATCTTGTTCCATTCCTTTGTTAGTCATTATTTCCTTAGAATACTGGAGTATAAGCAACACAGATGCAGTATCTAGAGAGATGGAGTTCTGTAAAGTTGCAGTTTGCTAGGATTTTAGAGCTAAAGCTAGAATTATTATAGTATTTTGCATTTGATCTGCACTTTAATTGTGTTTGATAGATTAAGGAAAAATATTCATCCTGACTCTCTTCTCTAAGTGCTCTTTTAAGGTCAGAAGAAAAACAACTTTCATCTTGAGGGAGAACATGGGAGAAACCAGGTTCAAATTAGGGGAACTGTTTTGGAAATGTCAGGGTCTCTGCTGCTTCCTTTCCAAAGTTGGCTGAGAGTTGCATCATTGTTTTGGGGCCTACCTTCAGTAAGGGATGTCTCGCTTCAAAGTACATGGAAGATAGTGACTACCTCTTCTGTGGAGTTCAAAAAAAAAGAGAAGCAAGTTTAGACTTCAGTAAGAGGGATTTTGGTTTGTTATAAGCAATCCTATTAAATATGAACATTTGAATGAGTTGCTGAGGAAAACTGTTATTCTCTGGGAATTTAATGCTTACTTTTTGGCTTATTATTATGCTAAGCATAGTGAGGAATACAAAGGAGCTATGTGCTTAAGGAGGTTTTAACCTAATAAAAAAAACACCAAGATAACACACACAGGAAAAGATAACCATGGGGATAACCTATATTGGAGCAGGGCTCTGTCTAGCCATACATGACAGGAAGTCATCCATTCTCTGCCTAGAGATCTCCAAGGACAGAGTTCCAGCCCATTTTACTTTGGTCAGCCCTTGTGGTTAGGGAATTTCTATCTGCAGCAAAAATTTACCTCTGCAGCTTCTGTCCACTGCTTCGGGTTCTGCTTTTGGGGAGAGATCTATAAGTGCATAGGCTATGTAGAAGAAAAAAATATTAATACTACTGGGGCAGTTAGGTGGTACTTTGGATAGAGTGCTGGGATGGGAATAAGGAAAACCTGAGTTCAAATCTGGGTTCAGACACTTCCTAGCTATGTGACCTTGGTCCAAACAATCTCTGCTTACCTCAGTTTCCTCAAGTAAAAAAAACATGAGGATAATAATAGCGCCTACCCTGCAGAGTTATGTGAACATCAAATGATACTTAACACAGTACTTGGCACCTAGCTAATATGCACTATATAAATACTTTTTTCTCCCATCCTATAGCTCAGTAACATTTTGTTTATATTTGTATACAATACTTAGTTTAGTGAGTTACTGATTTCTTAAAAAGATTATCACTGGTGTCTAGAGGCAAGAGGTCCCCATTCAAATTTGGGCTCAGATACTTTCTAACTATGTGACCTTGGGCAAGTCACTTAATCTCAATTGCCTAACCCTTGTTGCTCTTCTGCCTTTGAACTGATACTCAGTGTTGATGCTAATGCAGAAGGTTTAAAAATAGAGAATAATCACTGAACTTTGAAAGAAACACTAATTTTCTTTTTGTATAGCTGCTGAACTGTAGTTGATGGTTTAAGGTTTCTAAACAGAATTTTCTGAATATGCTAAATTTACATTCATTTCAAAACAAATCATTTAGGTTCTGATATTATAAATCAGACAATATAGGGAATATGGTGAGCCATCCTTTGAGTCAGGAACATATGGGTTCCAGTTTCCCTTGTAACCTTGTAAATGCTAGTAAATGTTTTAACAATCGTCTCTTTAAAGGGTAAAATTGTTTGCAGCTTACACTTTAAAGGTTAATTTGAATTATTATTAACATTTTTCCCATCAGAGACATTATTAGCATTTTATCCACCATTTATTAAATCCTACAATCAACAAAACAATAAGTTAAACTCTGGTAGTATTTTTAAGGTGTAAATCATATAACACTGAAAATTTACCTATTCTTCTGAGTTAGTTGGTATTGCTTCAAGCACACTCATATTTTTGTGAGCCATACTGATAGTGTGACCATGGATAAATTGCTTAATGTCTCAGTCAGTGCATGAATATTTCTCTAGTGAAAGCAATCTGTGTGTTCTTTCACAACATAATGAACATGGAAATATGTATTGTATGATTACACATGTACACCCTATATATACAATAGACCTGTAGTCTTGAGGGGGAAGGATTAGAAGGGAAGGAGAGAATGTGGATCATGAAATATCAGAAAATGATTGTTGAAAATTGTATCAACATGTCATCTGAAATATATATATATATATATATGTATGTATATATTTTTTTTCTTTAAAAAGAGAGAGACTCCATTGATAACTTTTGAGTGAGCAGTTTCAGTTGAATCATAAAGTTGTAAGTCAGACTGTGGAGAGTGAGAGGGAAGGAAATGGAAAAGCACCAATTGAAGAGGACCTTTTCAAAGAGTATGGAATACTGTTCCCCCATCCCGACCAGAATCCAAGTCTTCATTGCTCTAGGCTAAATATTCCCATTGGTACCAATGTTCATAGGAGAGGAAGATTCTTTCTATTCCAAAGACAAGAAGTTAGCTGATAAGCTCCTTGTAGGCAGGGACTGTCTTTTGACTATTTTTTTTCCTTTTTTTTTTTTTTTTTTTTTTGTCATGAGTCTCTTGGAGTTGTCCTGGATCCTTGCATTGTTGCTAATGGTTAAGTCATTCATAGTTGATGATCATGCATTATTGCTGTGACTTGTACAATGTTCTTCTGGTTCTGCTCACTTCACTTTGCATTACTTCATCTAAATCTTTCTAGCTTTTTTTCGTGATCATTTTTGTCATTTCTTATTGGCAAATAGTATTCTATAACATTCATATACAATTCCATGTTTAGCCATTCCTCAACTGATGAACATCCTTTCAGTTTCCAATTCCTTGCCACTATAAAAAGATCTGATGTAAAACGAGCTAATTTAAATATTTTTTGTACAAGTGGTCCCTTTTCCTTTATCTTTGATCTCTTTAAGATAATAGACCTCGTACTGATGCTGCTGGGTCAAAAAGTATACACAATTTTATGGCCCTTTGTGCATGGTTCCAATAGCTCTCCAGAATGTTTAGTTCAGTTTGTAGCTCTACCAGCAGTGTATTAGTGTCCCAATTTTCCCACATTCTTTCCAACATTTATCTTTTTCAGTCAAGTTAGCCAGCATGATAGATATGAAATGGTACCATAGAATTATTATTATTTTTATTCGTAAAATGAGGCCTTTGACAGAGGTACTTGCTATAAAGACTTTTTACCAGTTTGTTGTTTCCCTTCTAATATTATTTGCATTAGTTTTGTTTGTTCAAAATCTTTTAAATTTAACATAATCAAATTTATCTGTTTTATATTCATTATGTTCCCTAAGTCTTGTTTGGACACAAATTCTTCCCTTATCCATAAGTCTGAAAGGTAAACTATTTTGTGCTTCCCTAATTTGTTTATGGTATCCCCCTTTATTTTCTCAATCATGTATCCTTTTTGACTTTACCTTGGTAGATAGCATGAGGTGTGTTGGTCTGTGCCTAGTGTATACCACACTGTATTAGTTTTCCCAGCAGTTTTTGTCAGATAGTGAGTTCTTCTCCCAACAGCTTAGATCAGTGATTCCCAAAGAGGGTGCCACCACCACCCTCTGGTGGGCGCTGTAGCAGTCCAGGAAGGCGGTGATGGCCACAGGTGCATTTGGGGGCGGTGAATAACTGTAAGGGGGTTGTGATAGTATGTGACAGGGAGTGCTAAGTAATATTTTTCCTGGAAAGGGGGCGGTAGGCCAAAAAAGTTTGGGAACCACTGGCTTAGATCTTTGGGTTTGTCAAACACTAGGTTACTATGGTCATTTACCACTATGTATTGAGTACCTATTATTTTCCATTGATCCACTACTTTATTTCTTAGCTAGTGTCAGAGAGTTTTGATGGTTGCTGCTGTATAATACAGTTTGAGAGCCTGTACAGCTAAGCTGCCTTCATGGTTTTTTTAAGTTAATTCCTTTGGGACTTTTGGCCTTTTGTTCTTCCAGGTGAATTTTATTATTTTTTCTAGCTCTGTGAAATAATTTTTGGGTAGTTTGGTATGGTACTGTATAGATAAATTAATTTAAGTAGAATTGTTATTTTGATTATATTGGCTTGTCCTACCCATGAACAATTAATGTTTTTCCAATTGTTTAGATCTGACTTTATTTGTATGAAAACTGTTTAGTAGTTGTGGTCATTTAGTTCTTAGGTTGTTTTGCCAGATAGACTCCCAAATATTTTTTATTGTGTACAATTATTTTAAGAGACTTTTTCTTTATATCTCTTTCAGTTGTTTTTTTATTGGTAGTATAGAGAAATGTTGATGATTTATGTGGGTTTATTTTATATCCTGCAACTTTACTAAAGTTACTAATTGTTTCAATTAGGTTTTTTGGTTGATTTTCTAGGATTCTTTAAGCATATCATCTGCAAAGAGTAATCACTTTACTTTCTCATTGCCTATTATAATTCTTTCAATTTCTTCTTGCTCTAGCTAGCATTTCCTGTACAATATCAACTATTGCATAGGTGATAATGGACACCCTTGCTTCAAACCTAATGTTATTGGGAAGACTTTTAGTTTATCCCCATTATAGATAATGCTTGCTGATGGTTTTAGATAGATGCTTTTTATCATTTTAAGGACTACTGATCTTAGTTGCCAATTCTAATGGTCTTTTCTCAATTCTTATACTTCTTGATCTCTTTATACCCTTTGACAATGTTGCTTAGGCTCTTCTCCTCAATACTTTCTTCTCTCTAGGTTTTTATGGAATTGCTTCCTTCTGGTTTTTCTCCTAGCTGTGTGAATATTCCTTCTCAGTTTCCTGTGCTGGATCTCCATTCAAGTCGTGCTTATAAATATCTCACAGGGTGCCTGCTTTATCTTATGCTTCCTTGCTGCTTCCCTTGTCATAGGGCTAGTGGGCAAAGAAGGAGGAGGAAAATAAGTTTAATGTTCATGTGATTTAAGGGAAAGGAATTGTTATAGTTCAGTTATTGTAGTTGTGTCCAACTCTTCGTAATCTCATTTGTGGTTTTCTTGGCCAAAAAACCGGAATAGTTTGCCATTTCCTTCTCCAATTCATCTTACAGATGAGGATATAAGGCAAACAGGTGAAGTGACTTGCTCAGGGTTATATAGCTAGTAAGTGGCTGATGCCAGATTTGAACTCAAGTCTTTCTGAATCCAAGCCTGGATTCATACACTAAGCCACCTGACTTTCCTAGGCAAAGGAATGAATTATTAATAAATCCAGACTTTGTCCTGGGCCTTCATTCATATATATGAAGTGAAATAGTGTGTGTGACACACACTATTTCACTTGGTCATTTAATCAGTTCTCATGGATGAAACTATCTCTATGCAGATGATCCTTACATCTATTTGTCCAACTCTGAACTCCCTTCTCATATCTCCAGCTGCCTCTTGGACATCTCAAACTGTGTGTCATGTAGATGTCTTAAATGCAGCATGCCCAGAACTAAACTAATTTTCTTGTCCCCAATCCCTCCCTTCTTCCTAACTTCCATGTTTCTACCATCTTCCTAGTCACCCAGGCTTACAACGTGGATCTTCATTCTTAACTACTTGTTCTCTCATCCTTCTTCACCCATATCCAATCAGTGACTGAGTCCTGATGTTTTTACCTTCAGAACACCTCTCATACAATCCTTCCTTCTTTGATGTTGCTACTACCTTGGTGCAGACCCTTGTTCCTTCTCTTCTGGACAATTACAATAGCTTGCTAGCTGACTTCTCTACCTCCAGTCTCCTCACATTGATCCATCTTCCACTCACTTGTCAAATTGCTCTTCTGTAAGTGCCAGTTTGACCATATAATACCCTTCCCCAACCTTCTCTCTATACCATTCAATTTCAGGAGCTCCCTATTAACTCCAGGATCAAATATAAAATGCCCTGTTTTTCATAGTCCTTCATAACCTGAGTGCTTCCTACCTTTATAGTTTTCTTACTTCTTACTCCTATGTCTTTTTCAACACAATGACATTATCCATCTTTTAATTCCTTGGGTCTGGAGTGGGAATTTGGGGGGTTCTTGATATAATAAGATGCACCCCCTTTAATCACACAAATAATCAGAGAGGCCAGGATAAGATGCAGCTTTATCGCATATCATGCAGCAGATGAGGACATTGTGCTTAAGTGAGAGACCCAGAGATACAAATGAATTCCCCAATTTATAGGAAACTAATACAGTACCCTCCACCTGTGCAAAAGAGAACCACCCAAAGGCTTATGTGAGAAACTGGGAGGAAGAAAGGGGAAGAGAGAGTGAAGCTGTATCTAATTAAACTAATGATTTAAACTTAACTTCTTGGAGTTATTACTGCTAGCCAAAAATACATTGAGAATAATATACTAATTTTCACTCCATAAACTTGTACAAAACACTTCTCCCACCACTGGGCATTTTCATTGATTGTTGCTCCTGTCTAGAAACATTTCCTCATCTCCACATCCTAGCTTCCTTGGTTTCTTTGAAATATCTGCTAAACTCCCACCTTCTACAAGAAGTTCTTTCCCAGTAGTTTCGCTGATTGTATAATTTTCCTTAGGGTAGATTTAGCTCTGTTGGGGAATTCCTCAGCCCAGAAATCCTAAGAATCTCCTGGAGAGATTCCTCTTACCTAGATTCTTTGGAGGACAGTAAATCTAGAGGCAAAGTTAGAAGATAAAAAGTTTAATTAGCTTTGGTTGACGGGCATTTGCTTGGTAGCTAGCACCTTCTAGGAACCGAGGGAGATAGATACATATATATGTTTTTATCCCACTTTAGAGAAGGTAGAAAAGGAGACTGACTATGAGGTGAGGCTGCCCAGTCACTTTCCTTAGTCCATGGAACTGAAATGATTTGGGGGAAGTAGGAGAATGTCTTAACTTTGGAGTTACCTTCGTGTGACCCTAGATCAGATGATTGGAGTGGAGGCTTCCCTTTGAAATAAGTTCAGCATAACTATGCAGGCTTCATTTCTTTGACCTCTAAGGTTACTTTCCTTGTTGGAAAGAGGAGAGAAGATGGTTCCCTTACATTAATAACATACAGGGTTTTTAAATTTTCTCTATATCCCCATGAAAGTATAAGGCCCAGTTCATACTTCTGCTAGGCAGTTGGATCCCCAGAGGGAGTTAGCTAGTACTACTTCAGAGATTCTAGGGGTAAGGTGGCTATCCTATTAAACTCTTGTTCTTAAGAACAACCTAGTGTGCTTTTCCTTAACAGTCAGCCAATAGCTTTGACTTGGTGGCACACACCAATAATCCTTGCTACCAGGGAGGTTGGAGCTGGTCAATCACTTGAGTTCAGGAGTTCTTAGCTACAAAAGGGCAAAGGTAATTGGTTCTCTACCCTAAATCAGGCACCAATATTGTAAGCCTCTGGAGGTGGGGTAGAGGGATTTACTAGTTTGCCTGAAGAAGGGTGAGTCCTAGTTTGGAGAAGGAGCTGCTCAAAGCTTCTATGGAGTCACTATTGCATCTTATTGTTCCCTTTTGATTATCTGATTGGAAGGGAGAGTAAACCTCTTCAGTTCTCACCTAGTTATACTACATTGGGACTTTTGACTTCACCATGGCTGAGAATTGGGTTCATTCTTCTTCTTGCCTCCAACATGCCTGTTCAGTTTCCTTTTGGATGTTGTTTTCCCTCATTAGATGGCAAATTTCTTGAGGGCAGGGACTATCTTTGTTTTTTCAGAGTTTTTTTTTCCAGGTTCACTCCAGTGCCTCCAGTATCTCCTATGTCTGTAACATAGTAGGTCCTTAATAAATGTTTAATAATTAATTGATCAGATTATGAATAGCCATTTTACTTCAAGCCAAGGTAAGATAGGGGGACCAAGCCTCTAAATAAATACAAAACAAAAGAAGTTAGTAGACATATATCGCTGACAAAAGCATTTACTCAAATAGCAACCCCAGTTAAAAAAACATAAATGCCTGTATGTATTCCCTTAACCCTAGAGGTATACTTTCCCACAAATATACCTCAATTTCCCACATATATACAGAAGGGGAAAAGTGGGTGGGAACTCAGATTATGATAATTGTTAGGCAACAAATGTAAGTCACAGAACCTTAAAGTCTTTTCTCTGGAGAATTCTCAAGAAATTTGGTATTAATCACTCCTTGCTGCCTTGGCAGCTTAGGTGGGCTCAGTCCTAGGGTTTAGTGTTTTGTCTAGATGGGTTAATCTATTAAACTAGGCCAGAAAAGTCACTTGGTGGCTATACTGATTTGTCAGTGAGCTCCCAGCTGTTAGATTATATTGGGAAGGATGTTTTACTTCTGGTCAGCTGATGGTGGAAAGATGTAGTGAGGAAGCCTTTTATGCAGGTGTCTCTTTATCTTGGGATGCTCTGCTGATCTGTGATCACCTTATTTCTGAAGCTATTTGCCTCCTACAGGCTGGAGAAGGGAGAGAGTTTGTTCTTCATTTCTACAAATTCTTCCTCACTTAGAAGCTTCTTCCTTAGGTCAATCACTCTCAGTTTTTTTCATCTCCCAAATAACTCTGAGAATCTTATGAAAAGTAGAAAAGTGGCTTGGGTCTAAGGTATGAATATTGTCTATGCCTAAAGAGGTGCCCTCTTTGTTTTGCTGACCTCTCTCTATATAATTAAGGCATTTAAATCCTTTATACTTTCTAGAAGGGAAAATGTCTCTTTGGGGAAAGATTTTTCTTTACTTTTCATTGTCTGTGTTTTAGCCTCTACATATCTTTAACTCTTATCAAAGATCCAACAGGGCATCTTACTACAAGGTAACTATAATTTCCTGTATGTATCCTCTTTGTACATATTTGTGAGCTCTTTGAAAACATGGACTGCCTTTTGCTTTTCTTTGTGTCTTTTGCACTTAGCATAGTACCTAGCACATTGTAGGCACATTAAGTGTTTTATTAAAAAAGCCAACTGACTGAAAAAGAACAAGGAAGCCAGCCAGTTTGACTGAACCGTAAGAGTGTATAAAGGGGAGAAATGTATAATATCTGGGAACATTGATTGGAGGTAGGTTAGAGCTAGGTTGTGAATGGCTTTAAAGGGCCAACTTAGTGCTCGATTTGATATAGGGGATGAAAGGGAAAAATAACTGCAGAGTTGATTTGACAGTTTCACCCTCGTAATAGTGAGACTGGTAAATGTTGTTGACCAAATGCACATTGAAAATCAGAAAGTAGAAAGATGGTTTTGTGACACAGGCAGGATAAATATGTTGAGTTTAAAGGGTTGTGTCTGAGCTATTTCCATGATTCATCAATGGTGTGAAGGCTTCCAAGTGGTCTCTCCTTTTTTCATACTACTTTCTACAAACTTGCTGTATCCTGTTGGTAGGAGGAAAAGGAATGGAAAAGAAAGCATAGATGCACATTTACTTTTATTTCATGGATGAGATGATAGCTAATTTTACACACACACTTTACATGCAGATCAATGTAAAACCAGCCTATACATGCAGACAAAATAAAACCATTATCGAAGAGTTATAATATAGAGATTTCTCACCTAGTCTGCTAAAGCCCATTAAATGTATACCTTAACAGTCACATTGTGCTAGCATGAGTGAGAAAACAATTTTATATTTACATTACACTGCTTTTAACCAAAAATTAGATTATAAAATGATTAAGTTGTCTTTTCAAACACTACTCTGGTTTCTTTAATAAATAAGGTTGGTGGGCATTGGGCAGAAGAGTGACTAAGGCAATAAGTCTATTTATGACTTGAAGAAGAAAAGATAATCCTGCCATAACTTGTTTGGTTCAACTTCAGTTGGTAAAGGTTTAAGTCTATTATATTCCGAGACAGGATGGTTCTAGAATTTCTGTTCCAATGATGAGGGAAAGAAATCAACTGAGCAACCTGAGGGACTCTCATGTTTCATAAATTTCAGAATGAGATCTTGAATCATCTAGTCCAGTGATTTCCAAAGTGGGTGCCACCGCCCCTTGGTGGGTGCTGCAGCGATCCAGGGATGACAGTCATGGCCATAGGTGCATTTATCTTTCCTAGTAATTGCTATTAAAATTTTTTAAAATTAATTTCCAGGGGGCTAAGTAATATTTTTTCTGGAAAGGGGGCGGTAGTCCAAAAAAGTTTGGGAGCTACTGGTCTAGTCTAATTCTCCTTTAGTTCCCTCATCATGTCTATAGGAGGGAGAATACCTTGTTCAACCTCTCACAGGAAATAAATGACAGGATTGGTATTCAAAACTCAAGTCTTCTCAGAGAGGCAGTGTGAGAGCTCTTATTGAACATCTTTAGGAGCTTATAGCTCTGACTGATACATAATAGGCAAACAAGATTTGTTTTTTGCTAATAAAGCATGTTGAACGTACAGATAGATTCCTAATGCAAATCTTTGCTTTGTTTTTCTGAGAATTGGAAGGGGATTTTTCAGATGAACTTGAGTGATTAAAAATATTGCTAAAATAAAAGGCCATGGTTTCCAATGGTTTCATTTCATTGCATATCTTTGATGTAAATATCTTAGGAATGTTTTCCTAGTAAAGTGCCATGAGCCCAAGTGGATTTTCAGGAGAGGTTAGTAAACTAGCTGAATTCTCAGATTTTTTTCCCCTATTCTAATGGTAATAGTGTGGAGGAATTATTCAAACCAGAAGTGTTAGGATATTCTTGGAGAGTAATTCTTCCCATTTGGACCTAATTTTGACTGGAGATTAATAAATTAAGAGACAAGTTTGGAAGATAAAAAGTTTAGCATCAACTAATAGGCAATTGTCAGGTAGATAACAGTGCCCATAACAAACGAAGACACACACACACACACACACACACACACATATATATATATGTATGTATGTATGGTTTTACATAGCCTCAAGGTGACATCACCAGAGGCAAAAGGAGCCCATCAGGTATGGTTGCTTAACCACTTAATTTATTTGGGAGGTTGAATAATAGAGTTAGGATGTTGGTGATTTGAGAGAGAATGTGTTAAGCTTTGGGGTCTCTAGAGTAACAAAGCCCAGGTTTGTTCCAGTAGGACAATGCATTTCTCTAAGATTAAATTTTATTTTTTAATTATATTTTCCCCAATTACACATGGATATAATTTTTAATAATAGTTTTTTGACATTTTGCAATTCATGTTCTCTCCCTTATTCTCCACTCCTTTCCCAAGATGGCAGGTAATATGATATAGGTTATATATGTGCTATCATGTGTAAAAATTAAATTAATATCCAATAATTCAAAGTATTATATTTTATAAGTTATTAATAATCACTTGAAGTAAAAGAAATGAAAGGACAAAAGTAAAAACCTGAGTAAAGAACACATGAGTAAAATTCTCCTGCCTTTCACCTCACCCCACCTCCACACTGAGTTTCCAGGGAGAAGAAAGAGAGGAATGAGGTCACACAAAAACTATCTGGGAGAATCCTGGGGAGGGAATTCTAATTATACTCATGTAATGCATATTTCCATATTGTCACATTGCAAAAGAAGACATTTATTGATTCTATGAGGGAAAAAAAAATCTCATGAAAAAAAGTGATAAATGGTTTGCTTCAATTTACATTCAGACTCCATCAGTTCCTTAGCCTTTCTCCTCTTGAGTCTCTTGAAAGTTGTCTTAGATCCTTTTAGTGCTGATAATAGTTAAGTTTTTTACAGCTGATCATCATACATTATTGCTGTTACTATTTATAATGTTCTCCTGGTTCTGCTTACTTCACTTTGCATCATTTCATATAAGTCTTTTCAGGGTTTTTTTTTTTGTGATTGTCCTGCTTATTATTTTGTATGGCACAATGGTATTCCTTTAAAATTATATACCACAACTTGTTCAGCCATTCCCCAATTCCCATTTTCTGATATCACAAAAAGAGCTGCTACAAAATATTTTCATACAAGCAGGGACTTTCCCCCTGTCTTTGATCTCTTTGGGATACATACCTAGTAGTAATATTTTTGGGTCAAAGGTATGCACAGCTTTATGGCCCTTTGGGCATGGTTCCAAATTACTCTCCAGTTCACAGCTCTATGAATAGTGTATTAGTGTCCCAATTTTCACACATACCTGCCAACATTTAGCATTTTCCTTTTTTGTTATATTAGCCAGGTATGAGGTGGTACCTCAGAGTTGTTTTAATTTGTATTTCTCTAATTAATGGTGATTTGGAACACTTTTTCATATGACTAAAGATAGTTTTAATTTCTTTGTCTAAGTCTGAAGTTAGTTTTAAGAGAATATGTTGATGAGGCAGAAAGTTTCTAAGATAGTGAAAGCCTCCTTCAAGTTAGAAATCCTTTTCTTGCTAGTCCCAGTATCTGTGTATCCCTGTATCTGTTTCTTTAATGTCTAAGATTTCTTATCCTAGGGAGATGTTTTCTCCAAACTAAGTCTACCTCCTCCACAATATCTCCTGTAACTTCTCAAAACTTAACCTTTCTTATACAATTGGGATACACTGCAATTGTTGTATACACTATAGTAAGAGACTTCTATCTTCCCAAGTACTTGTCAATTTCCTAAATGATGTCAGAAAGGTTAAAGTCAGAAGGATTTGCCTTATAGTAACTCAAAAATGGTAATAAACAAATGGGCCATTAGGTGTAAATTATTATTTTTAAATATGTAAGGAAACTAAAATGAATCTTCATGCAAGAGGCTGTGGACATCTTCCTTTGGTCTATGGTTTTGTTACCACAAAAATATTTTATTCTCAGGGGATTTTTAAAAATCTGCCAATTGGGGTGGCCTTTATTAATTTTTTTATTTAAATATTTTATTTTCCCTATTACATATAATAATTTTCAGCCTACATTTTCCAAACTTATAGAACCCCAGTTGTCTCCCTTCCTTCCTTCCCTCCTCTCTCCTAGAGCAGGTAAGCAATTTGGTCTAGGTAATATATATATTATATAAAACGTACTTCCATATTGGTCATTGTGGTCAGAGAATCTGAGGAGGCAATTCTGAAGGAAGTGGATGAGAAATATTGCTGGTGTGTGTGTGTGTGTGTGTGTGTGTGTGTGTGTGTAGTATACAGCTGGAGACTAGGGTAGGATAACAGTGAAAGTAAAAAGATGACCTCTTTGTGACACTTACTAGAATCTTTAGGTTTCTGAGATTAGAAATCGATAATACCCGCTATTGACTTTGCTTCCTTACCTAACCAGTGGAGTAAGTTTACCATAACACATGTTAATTTTGAAACACTTATATAGGGATTAAAAAAAAAATCAAAGGGAAGTCTAGGCTTGTGTGTTTCCAAAGAAACCACAATTAACACAATGAAATGTGATAAATTTGGGCTTGTACTAGATTGCTTCAGGTTGCCTGGTAAACTCAAGAAGAAAAAACTGTCCTTAGGACCATGGAATGGGGAATCCTCCCCAGTGCGGGGGATGTGCAAATCATAGCACATTGATCTGGAAGCCTCTGCTCTGGAGCTGCCTGCGTTATCTAGTGGGGCTCATTCGTAAGGAAGCTGAAGATTGATTTGTGGTATCCAATGCTTGCAAGCATAATCATTTTGCATCTCTCCATAAAAATCAAATACCACTACCTCTCCTTTTCCCTCCCCAGTGTTCCCGATCTGTGAGAATTTGCCTTTTTCTGCCTTATTGTCAAAGAAGGTTGTAATTGCTGCTGTCTTGGGGCTGCCAAAGAACAATAGCTCCAGTGCTCAGCATCCCTGCCTTCCCTCCGCCGGGTCCAGCTCGGACCTGGCCTAGGATTTGGCGCTTTCTCTACACCAGACCAAAGCGGCCCGAAGCTCCTGTGGGCGGTGAGGCCTGCTTCCTTGCCCTCTGCTTGCTCCTCGCTAGCTCAGTGCGCTCTGTTCCCGCGCCCAAACACATAGCTGTCAGGGCTGCGGGGAGGTGGCCGAGCTGGAAAAGCGAGCGCCTGCGCCGGCTGGCCCTAGCTTCGGTGAGAGGGCTCAGGGACTGGAGGAGGGGACGGTCGCCTCTGCTGCCCCCGCTGCTCTGCTGTGGGTCTGGAGTCTAAGCCTGGGGCGGGGGAGGAGAGGGGGAGGGATGTAGAGGGAGGGGGAGGAGTTGGGGTTGGGAGTAGCAGTAGCAGCAGCAGCAGCAGTCTCCGGGGAGGGGATAGGTACATAGGCGGGACCTGGGCATCGTGCTGAGAGCATCCTTCCCCCTGCTCGGTCCCCAGCAGCTGCCAGTGTTTGCTCGCCCTCTTGCCTGGTTCCTGACTTCTTTTGTGCTCTCTTTCTTGCCCTGTCTCTGTCGCCCCAGCAGGTCCTGTTTATTCCTCCTCGAACTACAAGAAAGCGGATGATGAGATGTCCGGGACTATGTCCACTGTGGACCAGGATGAGGCACCCCCTCGCACCATTTACTTCAACCAGCCCCAGCAGAGCAAGTTCCGCAACAACCGGGTCAGGTAAGAGAACCACGCAGTTGGGAGGAGGAGCAAGGAGAAATCCTGCATGCATGCTCAGTTAGGATGCTGTTGCTATTTCTTTCCAGCTCCCCCAAACAACAACAAACAACCCAGTAAAAGCAGTTGTAGTCAATGGACCCCCTTCGAACCTCCTCATCCCTTTCTTCTTTTGCTCAGGGGATCTTTTGCCTCTAGCCTCATAGTTCCTGGAACCCTGAGCAAAGGCTCCCCCCTCCCCAAGACTTACAAGAGTGGGTCCTTTCTCATCCCAAGGCCCTCACCCGGGGGATCCCCTTTAACCTGTTGGTGAGCAGTACTATATAGACAACTGCCAGATGACATTTATTGTTTACAGACTGCACAGGCATCCTTTAAAAGAAAAGAAATGACACTTCATAAAGCTTTATTATCTAAGCACTGTACCTGGCAATTAATTAGCCAAAGAGCCTGTCCTAAAAACACCTGGTTTTCACTTGTTTGAACTTAGAATAATGAGAATTAACTTTGCCCAGATGTTAATATCTACTTCTGTGAAGGTAGTATTTAAACACAGAATTGTAGGTTGTTAGTTCTAGGAGGTGCCTTGGAGGTAACGTCCTGTCTTCTCATTTTACAAATAAGGAAACTGAGACTACTGGAGCTTAAGTAATTTGACTGAGGTCTATTCTTCTACAAGTTAGTAAGAAACAGTACTAGAACCTTAGTCTTATTGACTTCTAGTAAAACATTCTCCCTTGAAGAGTTTGTTTAATATACTCTAGCATACTTTTTTTGTTGTTTGTTTTTTTATTAGAGGTGAAAAATATTTTGACAGTTATGTTTAAAAAAGATTGTGTCAGCAGCTATCACAAGTGACTTGATTAGAGGAACAAAGAGACTAACATATGGATGGAATAACTTTTTCTTGATGAATAAGAGAGTTATTATGGATGTCACAAATTTTCTCTTTGAACTTTCAGTCAGTTAAATAGAGTGACTAGTGTTAAATAGTCATCAGTGCAAGGATAATTTAATATTACTGTTAGAAAAACTCCCTGATTTTCTTACTGCCTTTTTCAGAACTGCTCTTTGAACAGTGAGGAACTGAGATTTGGTTCTTTATGATAGGGAGATTAACTCCATTTATTCACTAGTTTTCCAAGCTATTCATATTCCCATCTTCTGTTTAAGAAGAAAGGCTTTCTTTTTCGGCAATCCTGCGACTGGCCTGTGCAGATATACCTGAGTACTTGCATTAATTCATACCTTTTGCTGTAATTTATTTGTGTAAAGTAAAAAAAAATCATTAAAGTATTTTACCCTAAGACAAGAATTGAAGACTTAGCATATTTCCCTTTCTCAAAGTTCAGTGTTGCATTAGGTGTTGTTTCTATTTGACTTCCAGAGTTTTTAGACTTTGTATTCTTATTTATTTTGTACTATAAATACTACAGAGGAAAATGTAACAGAAGGAGAAGGGGATCTGTTATCATCTTGACTGTGAAAAACGTTCTAGTAGTCCTTTTCTTAACTTCCACAGGACTATAGTAAAGGAAGTTTGATTCCTGCATTCTATATTGAGACAAAATTGATTTTTAAAATTCTTATTGCAGTTTAATAGTAAAATTTTAAGTGGCTAATGTGATGAATAGCTTCTGATCTGGTATTGTGTATATATAAAACTATGAAGTGCTACCTAGGTACTAGGAGAAAATATTAAAGAACAATAGTCCCTCTTTCTCCCCTCTTCTCCTTATGCCTCAGGATTAAAACCCTGCATATGTGATTAAATTAGAATAAAATTAGATAAACTTTGTACTTATTAATTATTAAACTGTTGTTTGTGTGTATTCAAGTCTCATAGCATGTGCTGTCAGCATAAAATTGACTCAAAATTGAATACTTAGTATCTTGAACATTTAAATGTTACTTGCTTTATGATCTGGGAGTTCAGTCATTCTTAATGTACATGTCTGTCAGTAGGAATGATAACCAGATTAATCATGTAACATTGGCCGTAAGAGGCTTATCATAATTGCATCTTGTTTCATCAAGAATTACTTGCAAAACTTGCTTGGACTTTTAATGGTTATCAGAGGGAGGTAAATTATGCTGTATTTTATGACCATAGTGACTTTGAAACTTTTTTTTTAAAGATTTCAATCAGTTACTATTAATTGGCAAGGCCTTTTGTTTTGGATCGGAAATGTTTGTTAGAGTCTAAAACAGAAAAATATGTATTTAAAGTTGTATTAAACATCATAATTTTAGTACTTTGTTTTTTTCTTCTAAGGCATTAGGAAAATTACTTCAGGAAGCATATTTTTCCATGGAGAAAGAACCCCAGAATCCTAAATCGTAGACCCCTGTTTTTGCCCCTAAGAATAATGAAAAAAAATTTTTTTCTAGAAAGCAGTACCAAATAAATTATTTGAAGTGGGTCACAGTTATATGAAGACACCTACTATTTGGTTGGATGTTGCTTAAATATGGTTCTTGGTTTCTCACCCCTAACTCTTCACTCTCTTGGACCATTATTGCCAGGGGTTATTTATTTGCTCCCATCAACTATGGACCACCAGGGGCTTAATTTAGAAAAGGAGCAGAGTTGAGGGTGTTTGCTCAGGTGACTTTAAATTTGGTCCATTAAAGTATGAGATGGAAAACAGCTAAGCTTTCAAAAAAAACAAGAGTAAATGAATGGAGGTTGATTCTGAGCTTATTTTAGGAATGAGGAATACCATCCTACTCTTAGGAACCTAGGAAGCAGGAAGTTCGAGAAGGCTACTCTAAAACCTTTCATGAACTAGATGTGTACTGCCTCTGTTTGATAGCACTGAGCTCTAAGCAATTGTCTTTCTGATAGCCTCTATTATTTTACAATCAGTAGCCAAGTCCTCAATTATTTTTTCAAGCTTAAAATGATATTGGTGTTTGATTTGGCTTAAGATAATTCATCCTGGTGAACTACAAATATCTTTTCTTCCTAGGCATCAATCTTTTTTAGACTGAGCATAGCTTTATGGTTAGAAAGATGGCCTCAGAGTCAGGAAGACCTGAGTTTGTCTTTCTGACCCACTCTGTCGATGTGACTATGTTAATATCTCAGAACTCTAGGAAGCTATGAAAACTATGTGACAGATGATATATAAAAAAGGAGTTCCTCCCATCAATAAAATAACAAAATCACACGGTCACCTTGGTCTGTGTCACTTGGAAATGGTAGTTGGAATTGGTTGAAAAAGATGATGTGACATAATTCAGCATAGGATAATATACTTCATTTTATGTAATAAATGTCTTTCAATGAAGTTGAATGAAAATCAAAATTTGGTAGTTTGAATTGTGTTTTAAACCCTCTATTAGGATTTGCTGGGTTTTATTTAAAGTGGTAAACCTTTTTTGTTATATGAGTAACCATCTCCTAATTTGCTAGTTTCGTACAGATTTGCTATACCTGTGTTCAAAATTGAATAAAAAAAAACAAACTCATACATTGAGAAATTAGTATTCATATAATCGGAAACTGGGCCTTGTGCCTAGAGGTGGCCTTTCTATATGGTTGTAAACATCTAAATCTTGAAATGGGGCTTCAAAGCTATAACAAGTCATTTTCACAGCTCTTTTGAGATTGAATTCTTAAAAGCAAGTTGAGAATGTAACCATATGCCCAGGTATTTAATGCATCATCCATTTCAAGTGGGAGTTTTCTCTAGCAAAAATAACTGGAGAGTTCAAGCAGCCGGTTACTAGAGCAGCAGCCAAATAACATTGATAGGATATTAATTCCTAAGGATACAAAAGCTTATTTCCTCAAGGAGTCTTATATAAAATTGAAATAAAATTGTAAATGACAGTAAAATGTTGTCTTGAACTCACTAACTTTATTTTAGTTGTCTTCCTCTATGAAGTAATATCTATTTGTAGGCTCTGTATTAATATTTTGCAGGGTCATAATTTTATTTTAGTATCTATACAAGTTGCATATGTGCCGAGACCCTGGTTTTTAAGATTTTTCTCTTTTGATATGGTTAAGATAAGGTTTTTGCCTCTAAAAAATGAAGGGGAATAGAAACTATCTTTAATGGGAATTATGTAAATTTATTTTAAACTTGAAGGACCTGTGGCTTTATACTTCTGGCTGTTCCTTCCAGCCACTCAGATCATAAACCCTCAATGCCTTAAAGGATGATTTTCATTTTCCATAAGACAGTATATATATCACTTCTAGTGATAAGACTCTGCATATTTAGCTCACTTGGGTATTATATGAGATATATACACACAGTTCATCTTCAGGACCTTTATTCTCATCCTTTTCAACTTGATAATACTTTCAGAGCCTATACGTCACTGACATTGGAATTGCTTGTGAAATCCATGATTACTTCTGTTACCCTAAGCCATTGGAATAGAGACCTAGTAGAAGAATATTAGCAGAGAGGGCTATTGTGGTAAAAGATTTAATGTTTTGATCATTGCAAATCAACCATTATTTGTTGATCATCACCACTCCTGTGATAACAGAATGTTGGTATCTTGTAAACAACCTCAAGGAGTTTTTTGTAATGGGGTTGGGGTTGAGAGGAAGATAGAATTGGAAGAGGGACCATAATCTAATTGTGATAAGATAGATACTTCTTTCATCATCCACATTGCAAGTAAAAACTTCAGAGAGTCCAAGAAGTATATTGTTTTGGAGAAGTTGTAGAAGTCCTACATATCACTGAGTATGAAACAGAAATTTCCATTATACAACGCAAGATAAATATGGACTTTAAGCATTTTGGGGGAAGAATTGCCCCTTTCAAAAGCCTTCTTATCCCTAGTGACTATTATTATAATATATATATATATGTATACATATACATATATATGTTTAACAAAGGTTTGTAGAATAGATGTTTTTAAAAAATTTCAATTGAAAACATTATATACCATTTTTGAAAGCATTATTTATAATAATCTGCCTTATGAAGCAGCCCACATACTTTCACCCTCTTAAATAATTGTCTTCTGAGGCAGTTGTTTTCTTTTCTTCTGCAACCCAAGCACTGAGCACTCAATGAAAAAAAATGTAATGAGAGCATTGTCATATTCTTTTTTTTATATAAATATCAACAAATGTCAAAGAATGAACATAAACACTCCATGGCATTTTGTAAATAACTAGTACAAAGAGATTCCTGGGATATGAGAACACCTGCTAATTTACTAGGCTATGTCAGATTAACTGACTTCCAAAATGAAGTGCTTGTTGTATGGGTTTAGTTTAGTTAGTGAATTTTATTCTTTGAAGCTGAAAAGCAAGTCAGCCAATGTTTCATGTCAGGCATTAGCCAATTTTGTCTTCCTGCTATTTGCAAGTAAAAGAAAAATCTCTGAAATTATTATTATTATTAGTTTTTTAAATTTTATTTTATTGATTAATTAAGAATTTTTTCCATGGTTACATGATTCATATTCTTTCCTCTTCCCACCCCTCCTCACATAGCCAACATGTAATTCCACTGGGTTTTACATTTGTCATTGATTAAGACCTATTTCCATATTATTGATATTTGCACTAGGGTGATCATTTAGAGTAGTGATTCCCAAACTTTTTTGGCCTACCGCCCCCTTTCCAGAAATAATATTACTTAGCGCCACCTGGAAATTAATTTAAAAAATTTTACTAGCAATTAATAGGAAAGATATATGTATTAATGTTTCTGCCTTTTTTGTAAAAGATAGTAAAGAAAGGTAAATTAGAAACATTGAACTTTGAAATTATGAAACTATTTATTGAACTCAGAATAGAATGCAATACAAAAAAAGTTAAAACATTTGAAGTCATCTTAATGAGAAGGTTGAACCTGGTGTGCTGCTACCAATTTAGTAATCCTCGGCTCTGTTTTTGTCAGCAGTAATCTTAAATCACCATGATTGACTATTTGCAATTGGTTTCTTTTTTTTGTTAATAAATTGGTTACTGCATTGAATTCACATTCCAAAATGCACCTGTGGCCATCACTGCTTCACCTGGATCGCTGCAGCACCCACCAGGGGGTGGTGGCGCCCACTTTGGGAATCATTGATTTAGAGTCTACATCCTCAATCATATCCCCATCTATTCATGTGGTCAAGCAGTTGTTTTTCTTCTGTGTTTCTGTTCCCACAGTTCTTTCTCTGGATGTGAATAGTGTTCTTTCTCATAAGTCCCTCAGAATTGTCCCGGGTCATTGCATTGCTGCTCGTAGAGAAGTCCATTATAATTGATTGTGTCACAGCATATCCCTCTCTGTGTATAATGTTCTCCTGGTTCTGCTCCTTTCATTCTTCATCAATTCCTGGAGGTCTTTCTAGTTCACATGGAATTCCTCTAATTCATTATTCCTTTAAGCACAATAGTATTCCATCACCAACAGATACCACAATTTGTTCAACCATTCCCCAATTGAAGGACATTCCCTCATTTTCCGATTTTTTGCACCACAAAGAGCAAGGCTATGAATATTTTTGCAAATGTCTTTTTCCTTATCTCTTTAGGGTATAAACCTAGCAGTGGTATGACTGGATCAAAGGGCAGACAGTCTTTTAAAGCCCTTTGGGCATAGTTCCAAATTGCCATTCAGAATGGTTATATCAATTCACAATTCCACCAGCAATGTATTAATGTCCCAATTTTGCCACATCCCCTCCAACATTTATTATGTCCCTTTGCTGTCATGTTAGCCAATCTGCTTGGTGTGAAGTAATACCTCAGAGTTGTTTTGATTTGCATTTCTCTAATTATAAGAGATTTAGAACACTTTTTCATGTGCTTATTGATAGTTTTGGAAATCTCTGAAATTAGAGAGCTATTTAAAAAACTTATTTATCTGCAATTGCCCTCAGAGACTATGGTAAATATATGTTGAAGCTATCCAAGTGCAAGGATAAGTCCTACTCACAGGTATGAGTAGTAGATTAAAAACAAACATAAACACATCTGGTTTTCCTCCCTCTTAATAATTCCCTCCTCCACAAATCTTGACCAAGAAAAAATCAAGATAAAACAAACAAACAAAAAGCCTTTAAAAAAGAAATGTCTTTAAGCAAAACAAATTCCTACCTTGGCCATGTTCAAAGATATGTCTCATTCTGCATCTTGGATGAATCTCATCCTCTAGGACAGTGATGGTGAACTTTTTATAGGGATGGGTGATATGAGAAATATCCTCAGGCGTGTGGGGAAAGGGGAAGGGGAGCATCCTGGCCCCACCTCCCTCTGGTTTTCTCGTAAGGAACTGTGGCAAACTCTGTGCTGAGGCATTGGTATACATGCCCACAGAGGGCTCTGAGTGCCTCTCTCTGGCACACATGCCATAGGTTTGCTACTGCAGCTCTAGGATTGTGGTTGCTCATTACTCTGGTCCACATTTTTTTGTTTATTCTTGTTATTATTATATAATATTCTTCTTCCAGTTTTGTTAACTTCATAACAACTAGAGTCTTTCCTTAACCCTCACCTTCCATCTTAGAATCAATACTATGTATTGGGTCTAAGGGAGAAGAATGGTAAGGGCTAGGTAATGGGGGTTAAGCAACTTGACCAGGGTTACACAGCTAGGAAGCATCTGAAGTCAGATTTGAACCCCAGGCATCCCATCTCTAAGCTTGTTTTTCTATTCAGTAAGTCACCTAGCTTGCCCTGTTTTCATCATTTCTTAAAGCACATTTGTTCCATTCTATTCCTATGCCATAATTTTATTCCCCAAAATAATGGGCACTGTCTTACTTTCTAGTTCTTGACCACTACAAAAAGAATAGCTATAAGTATTTTTGTATGCATGGATCTTTTTCCTCATTCTTTGATATAAATAATAAATGAGGAACTAGTTGGCACAGTGCATCAAAACTGAGTTCAAATCCTAATACAGATGCTATATATAGCTGAATCACTTTGGGCAAGTCATTTAACTTTTGTTCAGTTTCTTCTACTTAAAAGTGGAGAAATACCTTCCAGAGATTATGAGGATCAAATGAGATAACATTTATAAAGCACTTAGCACCCTATGAGGCACCTACTAGAAATTTAATAAATGCTCATTCCCTTCCCTTAGCTAAAATAATCAATGACAAGATTATTGTATTGCTCAGCTTTTGTCTTCTCTGCTATTGTTATTGTCTTGGAATGTTCTTGATCACTACTTAGGAGAAAAGTAGTGAATAGCAGAGCAGAAATTTCCAAGATCTTCTGGAATCAACTAGGATGATCTCAGTAGGGGAGGTGTAATCTTCGGTCATTTTAGGTCTCTCAGAGATGTTACCTTCAGGAGGAGCAACAGCAGTTGTGTGGGTTGAGACTGTGTCATGGTCTTTACTCCTTTATGCTAGCTCACGACTTGGAAGCAGCAGAGAGAGGAACCAGCAATATTACCCCTCATTTTGGAGTTGATAGGGCAGCTTTTTAGGACAGGAGGATTTAAAAAATGAAGAGATGAGGTTTCTAAAGACATGGGGTTTGTCTCCTGATGCAGAGAATCGGAGCTAAGGCAACACTGCAGGAGGTGTTTGGGAAAGGATGAGTTACAGCTGCCTAGAGAATAGTGAAGTTAATAAGATGAGGATGAACTGTCTGGAATTCTGAGATATCCTAAAAGAGGGTTACACTTACAGCCCCCAGGTGTAGAATGTACTGTTTCTTCTGAAAAATCGGCACATCTCAAACAATGGTGTTCTTCATTGGCAAACAAATGGTGGGTTTTAAAGTTCTGTAGGATGCTGGAGAGTTCTGATGGTGAATGACCTCTCAACTAATTCTTCCTTTGATTCCCCCAAACTCTGGCAAGAGCTAGTAAGAGAAAAATAGAGAGCTCTTGAGAGCTAAGACTATGTAGCCATGGGATATACATGGCCTCTTCAGATTGATTTTCTGCCAAGGTTATACTTTTAGACCACAATCAAATAAGTCTCCTATGTGGTGTTTGATGATCTATTCTGTCATCAGGAAATATTTGTGCAGGACATTGTGGTAGGATAATTTTGGGGGCAAAAAAGGCATTCTGCTAGAATCTGGTGTTAAACTATTGGCTTTCTTGTGATTTGATAATCAATTCTTAAGAATTGATAATTCATAGATCTAAAAGTAGAGGGAATCCCAGGAGTCATCTGGTCTAAATCTTTCACCGTATATATAAGGAAACTAAGATTTAGGAAGCTATGTTAATCCTTAAACAATTCTTTGATGAATAATAACTCATTTATAGTGCTTTATAAATAGCAAAGTTGTCAAAATACTTCTTATAATATGTGAAGCAAGCATTTTCTCCATTTTAAAGATAAAAAAAGTGAGGCTCAAAGAGGTTCAGTGATTTGCTTTTACTTACATGCTTTCTCATGTACATTTGTTCTTATGTTCCTGTGTCTTTGCTACCTTAACTCTAAGTCTATTTATCTTGAATAACTCTCTTTTTTTTGTAATACCTTCTGAAATTCTTTCTGCAAGTTGACCCTGGGGATTGCCTGATTCCAGAAATGCAACATTTCATTCAGAAGCAATGTCTTAAATGAGACACTAAGGACATCTAGGAAACATCTATATTCATTTTCAATTTTCATGTTGATGTGTGTGCTTCAGGCTCAGAAAAGCAGTCAGTAGAAGAGTGAAAACTTCAGTGTTATTACTACTTAAATTCTAGTAATTAAGTTTAGCTAACTCATTTAAATTCAAAAAATAAAAATAAAAATTCTTCTTCAGTGTTCCAATAGCTGGGAAAAGTCAAGTGAATTATAGATAGTCCTAAACTTGAGGCTAAGGGCAAGGAGCATTGGTTAGCAGTCCTCCAGGGTAATTAAGGGAAAATAGCATGGTATAGTGGAGAGGGTGTTGCTTTTGGAGTTAGAGGACAGGGTTCAAATCTTAGCTCTGCTACTCACTACCAACATGACCTTTTTCAGGTAATTTCTTCTCTTTGGGATCACTTTTTTTCTTTTTTCTTTTTTTAAACCCATATTGCCTATTTTAGAATCAATACTGTGTATTGGTTCCAAGACAGAAGAGCAGTAAGGGCTAGGCAATGGGAGTCAAGTGACTTACCCGGGGTCACACAGCTACAAAGTGTCTGAGGCCTACTATGAATAAAGGACCTCCTGTCTCTAGGTCTGGCTCTCAGAGATCCACTGAATCACCTAGCTCCCCCCACAGATCACTTTCCTTATTTGTCATGCCTTATATCTGACCTTTCTTTACACTCACAGCTCTCACCTTAGTTCAGGTCCTCAATATCTCTTGCCTTAATTATTGCAATTGGCTCCTACTACTTCAGTCTGTTGTTTATATCACTGCCAAAGAAGTTTTCCTTAAGTGCAGACCTGACCATGTGATGCCTCTTCTCAATCAACTCTAGTGGCTCTCTATTGCATTTAAGATAAAATATAAACTCCTCTGTTTAGCTTTAAAAGCTCTGTACAACCTGGCAACAGCCTATCTTTCCAGTCTCATTGGACAGTGTTTTCCTCTGCTAGATAACAATCTAACCAAGTGGGCCTTCTCTGGGTTCTTCATTCACTACACTCTATTCCTCATCTTCATTCCTTTGTACTGTCTGTCCTTCATGCTTGGGACACACTCCCTCCTTACCTCTGCCCCATAGAATCCTTCTCTTCTTTTAAGATATAGCTGAGTTACCATCTTTGCCAGGAAGTCTTATCTTAATCCCCATAACTGCTAGTGCCCTCCTCAAAATACTTTGTGTTTAACCAATTTGTGTATTTTTGCATTTAACTTTGTCATTTATGCCATATATATTTTCATATATACTTGACCTCCTTATAATGTAAGCTCATTATGAGTATAATTTCTGAGTACTATTTCTTGCTTTGTGACTCTAGTGCTTAGAGTTGTGCCTGACACATAGTGGGAACTTAAAAAGTACTTGCTGATAGATGGACTTTTCTCTCTGCTTTTTGAGGGAAGTCAGGAGTTAGGTGCAAAATATATTAGAATGTGAATTCTAAATGATCCGCCCACCAAATTTCTTTAAGATTTTTTATACCAGGAGCTTGTAGTACATGGCTAACTTTTTATGTTATTATATTGTATTATATTATTATTATATCTGAGACTTATTAGTACATGACTGGCTGTTTCTCTCTTGATCTCTCCCCCTCCTCCCAGCTTTCCCCTCCACTCCTTCATCCCTCTCTCTCTATCTTCTCTATCACTTTTGGGAAATAAAGAGCTCAACTAAAAAAAATTCCATTTTCAGAGTTTATAGTGATTTTTGTTTGAGATGGCAAACAGGAAACTTGACAATGAATAACCTTGTGTCTGAGAACTTGACTTTGATAGTCATGGGGCATTGCCATCTGTGATCTTACACAAAAGAGTGAATACAGTTTGTTCATGTTACTAATAGCTATTCTTATTTGTGAACTACCTTAGCCAAGAGCAAATTCATAATTAAAAACACTAATCAGCAGCCTTCCTCTTTCAAGAGGGATTTTGTGAATAAAGAGAACAAAGGGAGCATCAGCTCTTTCATTGTTGGGATGGTAGAATGTATGCGAAGTAATTTCCAGAACATGCAAGGTTAGATCTGGTATTAAATGCTGATTAATACTCTCCCTGTCCCTTTTTTCAAATGATAGCTAACTCTACAAACCTTAATTCCTGGCTTATCAAATTACTGTTTTAAAATTAATATATACTGATTTTTATAATGGCTCATTTGGGGTAGATTTCTAGGTATATCTGGGCCCACAATTGAGGTTGGGTCTTAAAAGCTACAGTGACATAACTTATACCTTGTGATGGTATCAATTGTCATCTCTAAATGGCAGTTGTGTAATTCCTCCTTTATGTCTTCCACATTTCTAAAAACCATCTTTGTTTCATAAATCCATTCGTGCTGTTCTTATGAAGAAGATGAACAGATTTGGGAGATTTAATAGGTCATGTGGGTTATGAACTAGTCAAATGGCTGTATCTAAAGGTAGTCATTAATAATCTGATGTGTTCCTGAACAGAAGTTACGAATGGGGCTCCTCAGGGATCTGTGCTTGGTCTTATGCTGTACAAGATAATATTTTTAAAGCACCTTGCAACCTTAAAGTACTGCATATAAAGTACTTTAGATGTCATTTATATCTAATATATAATAAATGTTATTCATTATCATCATTAATATTATAATGATCATCATTGTCAGTGGCTTGGAAAGATAGTATGCTTATCTCATTTGCAGATGGTCTAAATATGGGAGAGATAGCTAACACACTGGATGACAGTCTGGATTTTTTAAAAAAAGGATCTTGAAAGAATAAAATGTTTCATTAAATCTAATAAGATGAAATGTAATGAGGATTAATGCAAAAATCTTAAATAGAGACAGACTTGGTTTGTTCCAGTGTCTAATACTGTACTTTGTATACGGTAGGTGCTTGCTAGATTTTTATTTTTTAAATTTGGTTAGGCTAGATATATGTGCAGAGTAGTTTAAGTATGAAAGAGAATTTGGGGTTCCCCATTGATTGAAAGTGAACTATAGTTGGTCTTTTAAATATTATTATTAAATTAAATATTACTTAAATATTAAATAAATCATTTAAATAAAATTGACTTTTTTGTGGAGTAGGGGATATGTTATACTTGTAGAAGCCTGTTTTATTTTCTTACTGTATTTTCTTAATCTTTGAAATTTATGGGATTAGGAATTGTGCTTTTAAATTATTGTTCATAATATTTAGCATTGTGGGTATCTAATATTAAATGTAAGTATTCAATGACAGATCTGTAAATGATAGAATAGCAGTCAGATTTAAATTACATAGTCAAGAATGTTTTTCTTTCCTAATAAGTCTGATGTGTAGTAAAGGTCTATGAGAAATATTATTGTCTGGTTTGTGAAATGAGACTTAACATGTTTTATTTGACAGGCTTTAAAATAGAATTCCCTCCTTTAAAGCAAAAAGACTGTTGCTGAATAATACCATAATTACTTCCATGGTGCTCAGTCTTATTTTGTTTAATACTTCTCCATATTAATATTTAATGTGTTACCTTTACAATATTAGAGTTCTTTAATCATTCTAGTCCTGATGTATCAGAGTAAACCTAATTACTTTATATGAATGGCTTTGCCAAGGGCGAGTAGAAACATTAACTTTTTGTATTGCAATAGTGCCTGCCAGCTGTCCTGAAGGATTGGTAAGCACATCTGTCTTAAATGAAGCTGATATGTCACTGTGTGTTCTCATTAAAGGGAAAAATAATTTTTAAATTCATGGAAAGTCTATTTATTTTTAAAAAATGGAAACCGAATGAAAGATTTTGTTTTGAAAATATGAACAGATGTTAAAAAGTGATGTCCTTACATTCTAGGGACACATTTTGCAGATTCCAGATTAAATAAATATTAGATTAAATGATTATTTCTTTCTGGTGTCCTCACCAAATTCTTTTCTGCTTCTCAGGAATTGTAAAGATAATACAAGGGGCAGCTGGGTAGCTCAGTGGAGTGAGAGTCAGGCCTAGAGACAGGAGGTCCTAGGTTCAAACCCAGCCTCAGCCACTTCCCAGCTGTGTGACCCTGGGCAAGTCACTTGACCCCCATTGCCCACCCTTACCACTCTTCCACCTATGAGACAATACACCGAAGTACAAGGGTTTAAAAAAAAAAAAAGATAATACACATCTTCATTGCCACTAATCTTCACAAAATGAAAATCAAACAAGCATTTAATTATTTGTACCAGGCAGGTGTGAAGATATAAAGACCAATCCCCCCACCACACACCCCCAAAAATAAAGGAAAAGAAAGGAAAAAAGGACCCCTGCCCTCATAAAGCTTACATTCTAGTGGGGGAAATGATACATATACATGTAAGTATACAATATATACAAAGTATATACCACAAAATATATACAAAGTAATTATGTATACTACATATACAGTAAATATAAAAACCAAAGTAATATATACATATATATATATATATAACAACTATATAGAAAATAATTATAAAGTAATGGAAAAGGGCATTTATAGTTGGTAGGGGTGTCAGAAAAGGTCTCCTCTAAGAGTCCATATTTGAGCTGTGGCTTGAAAGGAGTTAGGAATACACTATGAGGTGCAGAGAAAGATTCCAGATGTGGAAGACCCTTTGAAAAGATTCATGGAGGCTGGAATGGAACATCCTGAATTTTAGGATCATCTAGTAAGCCAGTATGTCTGGAACGCAGACTGTGAGGTAAAGCCACGGAAACAAGTCTGCCAGTGAAGGACGAGATCTCGGCTTGTTCCACATTGCTGGCTGTAGCTGGCTCCCTTTTAGGCCTCTCTTTCTCCTGCAGTAGGGACTCTGCGCTGCCATGCAGACAGCTGATGTGGTGGATAGAGCTCTAGGCCTGGAGTCAGGAAGACCTAGTTCAAATCTAGTCTCACATGCCAGCTCTGTGACCCTGGCTAAATCACTTCAAGTTTGTCTGCCTTAGATCCTATTATTTCCTCCATTACAATTGAGAAAACAATCTCTCACAGAGTTGTCCTGAGGGTCAAATGAGGTCATGCTTGTGTAAGATTTAAATTAATAACAATAACTCCAAGAATTATATTTTATAAAATTTATTAGTAATCACTTGACACAGAAGGAAAAAGATAGAAATACAAAAGCATAATGACCATGTGAGTAAATTTCCTGCCCAGCTCTCCCTCCAGGCTCCACAGCCCAGTTCTGGGAAGAAGAGAGCGGGAGGGAGGAGCTACAAAGACCTTACATCTTCCCTACATTAGCATGCAACGTAAGAAGGAAAATGGGAAGCTGGGAAAGAGAGTTCTGGGGAGAAAATTCTAATTACACACTTGTAAAAGTGCTTAGCACAATGTCTGCTATATAGTAGGTGCTTAACAAATACTTTTTTCCTTCCCCCTTCTTCCATCATGTCATTTTATGGGAGCAAAAAACAAACAAATGATCATATTGAGGGGGATAGTAGAGTAGTAGAGTAGTTCAATGTCCAGTGTCCTCAGTGATATGCATAGATAGCAAATTAATATAATGAATGTGTAGACACTTAGGTGTTTTTTATTGTTTATTTTATTTTGTTTGTCTTTATTTTCTTGGGAAGACTTGAAAGAGAAAGTTCTTAGAAGCAATTTGATATAGTTGATAGAGCAGTGGACTTTGAGTCAGGAACAATTGCATTTGAGTCCTACCTCAGATACTGGTTGTGTGGCCTTTGACAAGTCACTTAACCTCTGCCTTCCTTTATTTTCTGTGAAGATCAAATGAAATAGTATATGCAAAGCACTTTATAAACCTTTAAGTGCTGTCTGTATACATGCTGTTCATTTATTACAGATTTTAAAGGTGAGGGTGGGAAGCTCAATTTTGGCCCTCTTCTCCTTCAGTGAAAGGATTTAAGGAAGGTGGTGCCACGCTTTATATAAGCACAGTAGAAGGTAGATCTTACTGTTAGATCTTACTTGACCACACCAAGGAGCACCAGTTTCAATGAGATGAATACTCCCTCCATGGTCACAGACCGCAGTCCTTCTGGGCCCTCCTTGCTGTAGAGGCAATGGCCCCAAACCAACAGAAGCCCCTTCTCCCCTGCTAGCTAGAGTGATGGCCCACTCCAGGCTTCACCAGGCCAGTCCTTGGATGATGAACCTCGGTGGCTTTTCCCGGGCTGATAACCTGCAACCTTTGTACATTTTGTACCTGCTGGCATAACCTGGGTCCTGGAAAGAGCTCTCCTCTGGGATCAGAGGCTCTGGGGCTGGTGTGGACCCTGCCACTTCTTACCTGTGTCACAAATGACGTCTATGGGCCTCTGTTTTCCAGTCTATAAAAAATGGCAGTAGTGGTAGGGGGAATGTGGTTTGGACTAGATAACTTCTAAGGAACCTTTTGAGCTCTATACCTGTGATCTTTCAACTTACTTGCATGCCAACAATGAATGAGGCAAAGGAAGGAAACTCAAATGGAAAATTTTAGCTAAGTCAATTGCTAAAAAACTGAAATCCTCTAAGAGATGTGGTGAACACTGTAGTTTGGCCCACGTTGTGGCATTGCAGGGCTCTCTGGCTCCTTGGTATACCTGTCCTTTGTACTTCAGATTTGGCAGAGGGCCACGAGAACAGATGGGAGAGGAGATGCCACAGGGGTGGGAAGTATTCAAGGTAGCAGCAGACTTTTCTTTCTCAGCACTGGCTATATCATTTCAGAAAGCTGTCCCAAGGTCTTTAGCAGCTCTATCTGGGTGTTGCTTTTTATTGATATGTCTGGTATAGTACCCTAACTGCTTTATAACCTCTCTCTAGATCACATCACCTTCAAATCTCCATTCCAGGCAGTTATTCACACTTCTTGTGTGGCTGCCCAGGCAGCTTGGCATATGGACATTTTAATGACTGCTTCCATAATGACCTTGTGTTGATGCCAGCTATTGTGTTTTTAGGCATTTGTGATCAATACACTCTTGTGTCCCAGTCTCAGCCTTTGGTCCTTGTTTTGTTTCTATCCATGTAAACCCAGAGTTTGGGTGTTCTGGGTCATGAATAATTCCTGGAATGCACTTCAGCCCCACCTCTGCTCCTTTAAATTCCTACCTTCCTTTAGGATGCAGCTTGCTTGCTTCTGGTAAGATGGCTTTCCTAATTGCCTTAGTTTTGAGTTCTTTCTCCCCTTTCCTGAAATGATCATATATATACCTATATAGTGAACATTTCCACCCCTCTTGCCCATTAGAATGTAGGTTTCCTGAAAGTAGTAATTGTCATTTTATCTTTGTATCCCTGGTGCCTAACACATAGGCACTTAGTAAATGATTGAATAATGATACTAATAGTTACCATTTGTTTAGCCCTTTAAGGGTTTGTAAAACACTTCACATTTATTATTTGTATTTTACAGATGATGAAATTGAGACTAAGGGAGATTGTGATTTGCCCAAGGTCATAGCTACTAAATAGGTGTCTGAGGCAGGATTTGAACCCAGTTATTCTTAACTCTGTTTACCTGCCTGAATTGAATTAGAAAGTTATTCTGGGTCCCATTTAACACAGCCTCTCCTTTGGAACTAGGCCCTACATTTTTGGTAGTAGGCCTTTCTGAGACTAAAGTTGTAACCTCTACCCTAGTTGCATGATTAGGTCCTCATGAGCACCAACACCAGATCTCTCTGATACCAGATATGCCCATCTGGGACACCACCTGCTGCCTACAGTCCAGATGGGTGCAACGTTCTACCTACCTTTTCTTTTCTGCCCATTATTAGAGCTCTCTGATGCCAGTTGATTGCATGTGCCAGTGATAGGCCGAATCTGCTCTTTGTACAATTATCTTCTTAGGATACAGCATTATTTTTTCTTTCTTCCAATTAATTTTTTTTTAATTATAAATCTCTACCCCCGCCTTCCTAACTTGGGATGAGGGTGTGTGAGGAAAGGGAAAAAAAAAACCCTTATAACAAATAATCTTAGGTAAGCAAAATAAATGACTGTTGTTCATGTCTAAAAATGTGAGTTTCTTTCAGCTTATTTAGTCTATCACCTCTGGCTGGAGGTGGATAGTATTCTTCATCAACAGTCTTTTGCACTCATGGTTGATCAGAATTCTTGTCTTTCAAAATTATTTTTATAATGTGGTTATGGTATAAGTTACTTTGCTGGTTCTACTCATTTCACTCTGTATCATTTTATATGAATCACCCCAGATTTCTTTGAAAGTGAAGGACATGGCATTTTTTGAGATTTGTTGATTGGTGTAGCTGCTTCATTTCTGCCTCTGCTTTCTCAGTTGTAACCAGTAGATTAATTAATTCATTGGTGGCTGGCCTGTTCCCTACTTAGCCATGTTGTTAAATCAGTTCTTTCAACAGTCATTTCCTGGGTGCCTTCTGTGTTGTAGATACTGAAAGCAATGGTATCAAATAATCAATCAATGTAGAGTAAGAAATGAAGAAAGATTAGGAGAAAGTCAGTGAATATGGAATTGCAATTTATAAAAGCTCTTCATTTGACTCTGACTCTCTAAAGCATACAGATATACTCATTGTTATATTTGGAGTGGTGGATAGAGATGATCAGCAGATGGCCTTAGCTTCAGCCTTAATTTTAGTTGATTTACATAGTATGGGGAAGACCCTATGGCAGTGATGGGCAATCTTTTGAGCCTAATGTGTCAAAATTCACCAAAAAACTGAGCATAACTCAGGTGGTTTGTCATTTTGAGAAAAAAACCTATAATTTCATGATATTTATAATTTAAATAACAAAAATGTATAATTGTAATATGTAACTGCAATTAACAAACCAAAAATTAATTATTTAACTTACCTGCTTAGTGACAGTTGTTTTGGCCTACTCCAGCACAGAGTGTACACTCCACTACAGCAAATGTTTCATCCTTGGCATGGGGCCCCATACTTCTCGGTATGTGGTTGATTCGGCCACGTGTCATTGAAAATGGCTACTTGTGTCAGTGCTGACACATGTGTCATAGGTTCGCCATCAGTGCCCTATAAAGATAGCTCTTGATCTTCTTATCAGCATCCTGATAAGTTATCTGGGGATGACTGACTGACTCAGACTAGCATGTTTTGTATCCATTTGACTTTCCTGTGCCCATGCTCACATACCCATGCTCAGGCCCATGTATCTCCAATTTTACCCCACTAATGATACTAAGTTTTCCATGGTCTGCAAAAGGGATTACCTTTGAAAGCATGATCATCGTCATAAAACATGTTAAAACAAAGTCAGCAACTTCATAGCACTTTATAGCTCTGAGAGCTGATACAAAAAGTGACAAAGTCTGTTTAATAACTATATAAAATACAGGAGTCTAAAACTGAGTAATGTTTAAAGGAGTTGGAGGAAGAAACAAATATTCTTGTATTCAATTGTTGGATCTTTTGTATCAGTTCTAGTGAGATGCTTCTTGGGCTAGTCCTTAAGTCTCAAATGCCAAGATAAGTTCATCACTTCTGATCTCAGCATTGTGCTACTGACTCAAGCCTTGACTGATACTGCCTCACTCAGCTTCCTCTTCCCTTCTGATTGGAGGGCTAGAAGGTAGAGTACCAATTCCTCTGTCTTCCTTCAGACAGGGCAAAAATTGGACTTTTGGACTGACCTCCTCTCCATCTTCTGCTCTACCTGGTTTCAGCTCCACAGAACAAGATGTGGGCACTAGGTACTACTTGGAGTCCCTCCTCCCTCACCTGTCTTGTTTTGTATACATTCCCCTCACCCCCATTAGAGTGTAAGCTCCTCAAGGACAGGAAATGTTTTTCTTTTTATGAATTGTCCCTCAGACACAGTAGACAATAAAATGTAAGTGTTTTTTGGATTGGTTTCTTCTGTTATACAAACCACTTTCACATCTGTTTAACTGAGTTGAACTCAGGTGGTCGTTTGCTCTCGGCAATACCAAAAAACCAAACTTACAAACTACTGTTGCTGCTATCTGCATGCTCTATTTAGTTAGGATGTTTTGATATTTTCCACATTCAGTAGAAAATAAGTAATTTTTCTAAATTTATATTGTAACTCGTGACTATTCCCTACTGAGATATTGTGGTATTGCACTCTGGGTTGTAAATAGTTAAATAAATGAAATCATATTTAGAGATATCAGTGGGGAGTGGGGTCATCAAGAATTTATTTGCTTTTCCTGCAGTTCGATTTCCATTTCAACCATAATGGTCATTAAACATTTTAAATTAATGTACCTTTCTTTTAAAAAAACAACTTCATAGCCATGAATGTTTTATCACACAGGGACTATATTACAATAATTCTTTATAATGTCATTATGTAAATGATTCTACTAAAGGGTAGTATGGAATGTAATTAATTTATGATACTTCATCTTATAGAAATAAACAGTAAGCAAATAGCTAAATGTGATTTGGAACATTTTTGCCATTGGATTTTTTGAAATTTATTAAGAAAATTTATTAAGATTTTTATATAGTTTTGCCCAGAATATCATTTGTGGAAGGATCCAAATAAAAGGGCTTTCATTTTCCCCCCCACTGGCTACTTCTAAATATATGATATGTTAGGTCTGAACAGAATAGGGAAATTCAATTAGGAAGAGAAATTAAATAAAAGTATTTTTATTTAATCTTCAATATTATCGCACATATAAATCAGTCAATAAATATTAAGGTCCTGCTATGTGCCAAATCCTTTGCATTATGTTGGGACTCTAAATCTAATATATAAAACAATCTACTCTTACATGACATATTATAATGAAGGAGACATATACATGCATATACATACATATACACATGCAATATAAATGCAAGGTAATTTGGGAAGAAGGATACTAGCATTTGGGGGAATGAGGATCAGGGAAAACTTGATGTAGAAGATGGTGTTTGAATTGTGTCTTAAAGGAAGAGAGATTGATTGGTTGATTGTTCTCCTTTGTACTCAAATAGGACCAAAATGATATCACTGGTGATGTCTTTTGATACACAAATAATCCAACAAATAGGATTTGAGTGAGGTAGAGTTGCACAAAGTATCAGCCTTGTTCTCTTCCAGAATCATAGACTTCCAGTGATAAGACAAAATGACTGGTAAGACAAAAAATGACTGGTGATTGTTCAGGACACAGTGGATGACCTTGGCTTCTTTGATATCTAATCAAGCTTTAAGCATTCCACAACTCCTTCATGGCCTTGTCTATTGAGGAAGTCTTCACATGTTTGGGGTAGACACTTCCCTAACTTGTTAAGGAATTTGAGACCTTTCAGTTACCCTCAGCCTAGTTATTCTCAACCTGTTTTAACCTACCTGAAAGACTGGTGTGCTAGGGTGTGGCAGCTATACATGTAATGGCTTCTTGGAGCCACAGGTGAGAGTTGAATGAAAGGTAGACATCAAAGGTAAAATAGCAGCCCTGAAAAGAGCCCCAAGAAAAACTCTATGAGGTTGAGAAAGAAGGGAGTATAGTCTGGGTATGAGGGCTGACCATTGCAAAGACATGGTGACAGGGAATGAAATATAATATAGGAAGAACAGAAAGAAGGCCAATTTGACTGAAGAAAGAGTATGAAAGGGAAAATAATTTCCAGTGAGTCTATAAAGACAAATTAGGGAAAATTGAATAGGAATTTAAAAGCTAAATGAAGGAATTTATTTTTATTTTTTCTTTTCTTTCTTTCATTTCTTTTGTTTTCTTTGTTTCTTTCTCTCTCTCTCTTTCTTCCTTTCTTTCTTTCTTTCTTTCTTTCTTTCTTTCTTTCTTTCTTTCTTTCTTTCTTTCTTTCTTTCTTTCTTTCTT